>NW_027507791.1:23094498-23344498 GCF_037356315.1 Lithobates pipiens
ACACACATTATTTTTTTTTTTGATTTTTTAATAGTGCACATTGCAACCAGTGCCTCTTATTTAGATCTTTTTTTTTTTTTTTTGGTGTTTTTTTTTTAAATTATTTTTATTTTTTTTGTGAAATTGTTTTTTAAAAAATCTTTTTTTCTTATATATTTTTTTTTTTTTAATTATTATTATTATTATTATTTTTTTTTTTTTTGGTAAACATAGAAATATATAAATATATCAAAAATACAACTATCACTAAAATTTAAAATAATAAAATCAGATTTTGAACTATTTACATCAAACAAGGGGTAAAGCCAAATTTTGAAGATGCACACCAAAAATTGGTAATGTCAACATGTGCTATGTACCATCATGAGTGATCAATGGACGTGTTTGGTGTGTGCAATCCCTTCCTCTCACATACTAGAATGAGGAAGGGTTTGCAAACACCAAATGCGTCCATTGCGATCCTCTGATGGCACATAGCACATGTTGACACACCGTGTGCATCTTCAAAATTTGGCCTCTAAAAACTATGTTTTTAAAACATTAAAAACGTTGTTCCAAGGGAATGAAGAACATGATTGATTGGGTTTTAGGGAAAAGGGGCTTAGATTCTCCCTAAAACATCGATCATGTTCTTCATTCCCTGCCTCATAGTGACCAGTTCTCTTTGGATGTTTATAATTTGGTTCTCTATCCGATCAATCTGCCCATTCCAGGCCATGATGTCACCGATCATCCTCTGGGCACTATCACTGGTAAATGGGTCCGCCACTTGTTCTACCACAACCAGATCACCTAAAAACATGTGTAGATAAAAAATTGGTTAAAATATACAGCCATTAATTGTTTACCTTAAGCTGGGTTGTCAGACACTCACTTTCACTTTGTGGGGTGTGTAACTCCACCTGCTCTTCCTCCTCCACATCTAGCCCTGGGCTCGGCTCATCCAGTGGAGCTACGGAGCTTGGTCCAGCGGAGGATACCGAGCTCCGTAGCTCCCTCGCAGATACAGGACTGGGCAGCTCCAATACCGACGCAGGGCTGGGGTTGGGGCTGGGGCTGGGGCTAATTGCCCAATCAGGCTGGCGAGGTCGGGGGGTCCTGGGCTGCTCCGCCTCTTGTCTGAGTCTTTGTTTCCCTATGAGAATGAAAAAATAAAATAAAAAAAATAAAATACTTTTAAGCATAGTGATATTTGAGTTCAGAAATTTGAATATGAAACATTGGTTTGAAGTGGTGTAAAATTATTAGCTGGTTATTACAAGATCCTAGTTTAATACATCCTTAAAATGACTTTTTTTTAGTTAGGCTGTGTTCAGACTGCTGCGATGTGTGAACGCTGCAAATCTACTGTGGTTTCACGATTCGCATGCGGAGTTCGCACTGCCCTATGTGACCTGCTGGGAGTATCAGTGTAAAGTTTTATTGACACCTCCAAATTAGTTCTCATTTCACAGTGCAATCTTTAAACTCGGACAGGAATCGGACCACATGGTGTGAACACCCATGTGATCCGATTTGGCTGTGGACTAAAAAAAGGGCCATGTACAAGTATATCCTATAAACTGAGCGTGACAATTCAGTTTATCATGAACAATACAAAAAAAAAAAAAAAACTAATTAAAATCGAATCCAACACCAGCTAAATTTACACCATACACAAATTCATACTATTTACGCCCACACATACGAACAACCATATGCGCCATATTTTAATAAACTACCTACACGAACGATTACGATCTAATCCGCCAGATCTACTGCGCCTACACGAACGATTAATATAAAGCCGCCTGTTTTCACACACTATCTATACGCACGATTATGATAAAATCCGCCAGTTTTACATACACTATCTACACGAACGCTTACGATCAAAACCGCCAGTTTGCATACACTATCTACACGAACGATTACGATCAAATCAAACGATTATGTCCGACAGTCACGAGAAACACGGAGTTTACTCACTTTTTTTCAGGACCTTTTTGATGCGGTCATATTGGTCCGGCTCCCTGGACTTGATGTCCGACCATCTTTTCCGTAGCTGGTCCTTTCCTCTCCGTACCCCGAATTTTGACTCCAAGACTGTGACCACCTCGTCCAAGATGGCGCTTTTTCTTATGTTTGGTTTTGGGTAAGGGCCATGTTCCCCATCATAATCCTCCCTTTGAAGGATAGCTACCATCTCCACCATCTCTTCGAACGCCATATTGGTGGCCTTATATCTCCTCCTTGCTTGGGGCCCACGGCTTTCCTCCGCGCTGCTCACGCTGCTAATTGAGCTTGCATCCGCCATTTTCCACTCTCATACACCCACAGCGGAAGGAGGGTAAAAGGGGCGGGGAAACACGGTCGCAAGGAACGTCAGGGGCGGGCGACGCAGGCGGAGCCTGAGCGCATGCGCCGTGTATAAAGCGGTACCACGAGGCCGTACGCTTGTCCGAACGGGAGCAGCGAGTGCTACACGCGACGGTAAGATAGTTATCATTTTATTTTCGGTTAATTTAAAGCCTGCGTTAGGGATATGCATATTTAATTTTATTTTTATTGATGTTTGATTGATTTCTATGTGGGTTGGTGGTTGAGTGGGCTTGGTGTTTTGTGTGGTAGTGTGGGGGTGGGTGTTTAGGGGGTGGGGCTAGTGTGTGTGTGTGTGTGTGTGTGTGTGTGTGTGTGTGTGTGGTGTGTGTGGTGTGTGTGGTGTGTGTGGTGTGTGTGGGAGTGTGTGTGGGGGTGTGTGTGGGAGTGTGTGTGGGTGTGTGTGTGGGGGGGTGTGTGTGTGGGGGGTGTGTGTGTGTGTGTGTGGGAGTGTTTGTGTGTGTGTGGGGGGGGGTGTTTGTGTGGGGGGGGGGGGGCAGTAGTGTGTGTAGAGTGTGTGTGTGTGTGTGTGTGTGTGTGTGTGGGAGTGTTTGTGTGTGTGTGGGGGGGTGTTTGTGTGGGGGGGGGGCAGTAGTGTGTGTAGAGTGTGTGTGTGTGTGTGTGTGTGTGGGAGTGTTTGTGTGTGTGTGGGGGTGTGTGTGTGTGTGTGTGTGGGAGTGTTTGTGTGTGTGTGGGTGTGTGTGTGTGTGTGTGTGTGTGTGTGTGTGGGGGGGGGGGGGGGTAGCGTGTGTAGTAGTGTGTGTCTCGCCTACATTGTCACAATATAGTGTGCATTTGGTCTGACTTTTTTTTTTTTTTTTTTTTTTTTTTCAGAAAATGCAAAAGTATAGTGCAGACCCCTTTAAAGAGGAGGCCTTCCTCTCCACCTTTATAGATCTAGTGGAGTCGCACAGCAATCTGTGGGATACAAAACACCCCCAATACCCAATCCGTGCTGCCCGGAAGAAGACACTGGAGACAGTTTTGGCGTTTGTGAAAACCCGACTCCCCCAGGCAGACACTACCTTTGTGAGCAACAAAATTCAGAACCTGCGTAGCGCGTATAGGCGGGAGCAACGAAAGATCCTAGAGTCCCAAACATCAGGATCAGCAGCAGGTCAGGTCTATGTACCTAGGCTGTGGTATTATGACAGGCTGCGTTTTCTGGATGACACGTCAGAAGCCAGGCCGTCACTTTCGACTCTTCCGTCTACCCGTCCCTCCACCCTTCCCTCCGCCTCAGGTGAGCCATCCCTGGAAGATCCAGACCCTTCCTTGCTGGACGAGGTTGATGCGCCCAGCTGGAGCCAGGTATATTTTAGTTTCTAACGTTTGGATTGCTCAAATATTAATGATGTAAAGTTCAATGTTTGAATTGCTTCCAAATCTAGGATTTCATCACAAATTAAATTAGATAGAAGGATACAGTAGTTTACACAAATGTGGCTCAAATCTTGGTGAACTGATGGAAAAATGATGGTGTCAAAATGATAGCCTTTTGTATTTCAAGACAAATGTATTTGCAAGTGAGAACTGTAAAATTGTTAGTGATTGATGATTTCTAAATATAGACATATTTTAGTTATTGATTGCTTTGTTTTTTTACACAGGATGAGCTCACCCAGGAGGAGGCCGGGACCAGTGGTATGGAGGAGGAGGCCGGGACCAGCCACACGCAGGAGCTAGCTGGGCCCAGCAGGAGTAGGACTGAGAGCCAGGTCCCTCCCCTCCGCCTAGCCAGCAAAAGGCCCAGGAGGATGGGTCGTGCAGAGGAGGAGTCCTTGGTGCTTATACGGCAAGCCACACAGATTTTGACCAAACCCCCCAATCCGCAGGAGGCCTATGCCACTTATCTGGCTAGCAAGCTCCAGGAAATGGACAAACCCCAAAGAGACATGTGTGAGGCAATCTTCTTTGATGCCATACAACTGGGTCTGAAGGGTGAGCTCACACCCACCACGAAGCTCTACAAAACAGACCCTACTGCTCCTCATCCTCCTCCTCCTCCTCCTCCTCCTCCTCCTCCTCCTCCTCCTACCACAACTCCACCACCAGAGGCACAGCCTCCAGCGAAGCGTGGAGGGAAGGCTAGACGGAGGAGTCGGAAGTGACTGCCTGGCTTCAGTCTGCTCTGAAAGAAGACGCAGGCTGTTGTAGTACCACAGTCTGGGGACATAGATCTCATCTGCTGCTGTTCCTGGTCTTTGGGATTCTAGGACCTGGTTGTGCTCCCTATGTACATGCTACGCAGGTTCGGAATTTTGGTGTCCACTCACTTGATGTGTGCCTGGGGGACAAAAGGCTTCACAAACGTCAAAATTGTCTCCAGTGTTGCCTCCCTCTTGATTCATTTTGGTTATGAGGAAAAATAAAAATTTTTGATTTCAAAAAAAAATTGTATGTTTTCTTTTATTTATTTTTTATCAATATTTTTGTATAATTTTGGGTTACAAAAAACAAAGTTTATTTGTGAGTAGGCAGATACATGTCAAAAAACTCTGGGGGTTATTTACAAAACACATGTTCATGTAAATATGCTAACTTCAAGTGCAATTTTTAAAGCACTGCAAGTGCACTTGGAAGTGCATTCGCTGTAAATTTGAGGCTTAACATTTGAAATGAGGGGAAGCTCTGCTGATTTTGAACATGCAATCATGTGTAGGCTAAAATGATGGTTTGGGTATCTATCTATCTATCTATCTATCTATCTATCTATCTATCTATCTATCTATCTATCTATCTATCTATCTATCTATCTCTACTTGCATAGTCCTGCTTGTCCCAAAAAAATGAAAGTCCATCTTGTTTCAAACCCCCCACCCAAAAAAAAAAAAAAAAAAAAAAAAACAATAGTAGTTCCAAAAATATATAGTAATAGATTTTTTTTTTTTCTGAAATAAATAAAAAAATATATATATAAAAATAAAAAAAATATATAATATATATATATATAATATATATATATATATATATATATATATATATATATATATATATATATATATATATATATATAATATATTTCTTTTTTTTTTCTTTTTATATAAATTGGGAATATATTTTTGATATAATTGGAAGATTAATCATAGGATGAGGATGAATAAAAACATGTAGTATAACTCTGTGTGAATATAAGCAGCAAAGCTACTTCACTTTTCTTGCATTACAAAGAAGAAAAGAACGGGCTATATTAAAAAAAAACACAAAATTAGCAGCATGACGAATATGCTAGCTTCAATACGAACACTAGTTTTACAAGACCGAGCGCTTCCGCCCTGTAAATTCTTTCTGAGTATGCGCGGAACTTAGTTTGTCGAACAAGCCTACACACGGGCGGACTGTCCGCTGAAACAAGGTTTCAGCGGACAGTTTTACGGAATTTCCGAAAAACCTTGTCCGTCCAACTGTCCGCTGAAACTGTCCGCTGAAAGCCCACACACGAGCGGACTGTCCGCCCAAACACTGTTCAGCGGACAAGGTTGGGCGAACAGTCCGCCCGTGTGTACGCGGCCTTAATGTGTTCTGTAACCTCTAGCAACCAGTCAGTAAGCGGTAATGATACACTGTAACCTCTGGCAACCAATCGTAATTGCTGCCTGATCTGATACAGTAAACTGATTTTAAGTCTAGCTGCTATTTATTATATGTCTCAGAGCCGGTGGAAAGCGAAATTGTATGGGGGAGGGGGGCAAGAAAAAGTTTGCCCAGGGTCCAATCAATATTAAAGACGGTTCTGACGGTCGGACATTCGGACAACAAAATCCGTCGGATTTTGTCTGACGGATTTTGTCCGAAATTTGTGTTGCATATACACGGTCGGACAAAGTTGTCGGAAAATCCGATCGTACGTAATGTGATGACGTTATTTCGTTAGGACGGGACTACGTTCAGGCTAGTAGCCAATAGCTTTGGTCTAGGAATTTGATCTGGCACTTTGTCCGATCAGAATTCTCTACACACGGTCGGACAAAGTCCGATCGGATCATGTTGTCGGAAAGTTTTATAGCCCAGCTCTAAAACTTTGTCCGTCGGATATTCCGACGGAAACAGTCCGATGGAGCCCACACACAGTCGGATTATCCGACAACGCGGTCCGATCGGACATTTTCCATCGGAATGTTCAACCGTGTGTACAAGGGCTAAGACTTTCTCGCGCTGTCAGGGTATTA
Organism: Lithobates pipiens; assembly: GCF_037356315.1. Classification (NCBI taxonomy): domain Eukaryota; kingdom Metazoa; phylum Chordata; class Amphibia; order Anura; family Ranidae; genus Lithobates; species Lithobates pipiens. Next base: position 23,101,026 of record NW_027507791.1, read on the forward strand.
ACAAGGCAGCAGCACAAAGAGACTAAAGTTTTGAGAAACAATCAGGGCACGGTGTTAAGTTGGGCACAGCTTGAAGATCGAAGGTTTATTTTTATCTCCAATCTTACTTGGAAATCAGCTATTCAGTTTAAATACCGTATAAGTGGCTGTACAAACATTTGCAAAGATATTGCGATCTCTTCTTATCAAATAAACATCTTAAAAATAAATACTACCAAAATAAAATGTAAAACAAGTTAAGGTGCATCTTGTAATTAAGTCAATAAAATCATCATAAGCTATGTCTCAATGTTACCTTAAATGAGTGGTAGTCGGGTTAAAAAAATAAAAAAAATAATTACATAAAAAACACAAATTAAAAAAAAATGTTTTTGTACTTAAAATGGATAAATGAGTCAAACTGAAACTCAACATGTTTTCTTACTTAGATGGTGACAGGGTAGCGTGGACAGTGCCTACCAAGCAGTTTAACACTTTACGTAAATAACCACCACTAAAGCCGGCCGGTTCTCGGAAACCACCTATGGCCAGGGGTCAGTTTCTAAGAAACAAAAGAGAAAAACAAAAGCAGTTTGCTGACCACAGAATTCATTTCACAGCTATACTAAGAACTCACCGACTATTCTAAATTTTTTTTTTTTTTGGTACAGAAATCTAATTTTCTTTTGTAGAGTCGTATGCATCATTGAACAGTTACGAAATAATAGCTATATATGATTCTGTAAACAGATAAGTTAAAAAGCCTATTCACACTTAAATTTGTGGTTATGCGGAGTAAAATATGGAAAGTAGTTACTGCAGTATGTTTTGTTGCCATTCATTTTGCATGAGTGCTTTACCACATTACAACATACACTCACCGGACACTTTATTAGATACACCTTGCCAGTACCGGGTTGGACCCCCACTTTGCCTGCAGAACTTCCTTCAGTCTTCATGGCATAGATTCAACAAGGCGTTGGAAACATTCCTTAGAGATTTTGGTCCATAGTGACATGATAGCGTCACAAACTTGCTGCAGATTTGTCGGCTGCACATCCATGATGAGCAACTCCTGTTCCACCACACCCCAAAGGTGCTCTGTTAGATGGAGATTTGGTGAGTGTGGAGGCCATTGGAGTACAGGGATCTCATTGTCATATTCAAGAATCCAGTGGTGAGATGATTGGAGCTTTGTGACATGGGGCATTATCCTGCTGGAAGGAGCCATCAGAAGATGGGGACACTGTAGTCATAAAAGGATGGACATGGTCAGCAACAATACTCAGGTAGGCTGTGGCGTTAAATGATGCTCAATTATTACTAAGGAGCCCAAAGTGTGCCAAGCAAATACCCCCCACACCATAACATCCCCACCACCAGCCTGAACCGTTGAGACGAGGAAAGATGGACCCATGCTGTTTACACCAAATTCTGACCCCCACCATCTGAATGTTGCAACTGAAATCTAGACCATCAGTCCAGGCAATGTTTTTCCAATGTTCTATTGTCCAATTTTGGTGAGCCTGTGTGACTCGTAGCCTCAGTTTCCTGTTCTTAGCCGACAGAAGTGGCACCCATTGGTTTCAAGATTCAATGTGTTGGGGATTCAGAGATGGTATTCTGCATACCTTGGGTGTAACGAGAGGTTATTTAACCACTTGCCGACCGCCGCACGACGATGTACGTCGACAGAATGGCACGGGCAGGCATAAGGGCTTACATGTACGTCCTTGCCTGCCCGCGGGTCGGTATTCGTTCGGGAGCGATCCCGGACGAGGGGACGGCCATTCATTCATGGCCACCCCCTCGCGATCGCTCCCGACGAATGAAAATGCTCGGTGACATCACTTCCTCTCCTGTAATGTAAACACAGGCAGAGGAAGTGATGTAATCTCTCCTCGTGTCGGTCTTTTTCGTTCCGGCACCGAGGAGAGAGGATCGTGAGTTGCACCTAACACTACACTAACAGTAGAACACGCCAGGCACACTTTTCACCCCCCTGATCACCCCCCAATCACCCCCCAATCACCCCTGCCCCCCCCCAGTCACAGTGACACCAATTGCATATTTTTTTTTTTCTTTTTTTTTTGCATTGGTGTCATTTGTGACTGTAATAACTGTTAGGGCAGTTAGGGCTAGCCCCCTTTAGCTCTAGGGTGCCCCCCTAACCCCCCCAATAAAGGTTTAACCCCGTGATCACCCCCCGTTGCCAGTGTCACTAATAAGCAATCGTTTTTCTGATCGCTGTATTAGTGTCACAGGTGACGCTAGTTAGGCAGGTAGGTATTTAGGTTCGCTGCAGCTTTTTATAGCGTCAGGAACCCCCATATACTACCGCATAGCCCCCTGATTGCCCCCCAGTTAACCCTTTCACCAGTGATCACCATATAACTGTTACAGGTGACGCTGGTTGGTTAGTTATTTTTTTTTTGTTTCAGGGCACCCGCCATTTATTACCTAATAAAGGTTTAACCCCCTGATCACCCGGCGGGTGATATAAGTTTAAGGGTCAGATAAGGCCTGCGTCGCCCCAGCGTCAGGTTAGTGCCAGTACCGCTAACACCCACGCGCAAAGCATACACCTCCCTTAGTAATATAGTATCTGATCAGATCTATATTAGCGTTGCCAGCATTTTAGGTTTCCCAAAACGCATTGTTAGCGGGATCAGCCCAGATACCTGCTAGCACCTGCTTTTAGCCCCTCCGCCAAGCCCAGCCCAGCCCACCCAAGTGCAGTATCGATCGATCACTGTCACTTACAAATCACAACACACATAACTGCAGCGTTCGCAGAGTCAGGCTTGATCCCTGCGATCGCTAACAGTTTTTTTTGTAGCGTTTTGAAACAGTCGCTGACAGGCTAGGTGCTTTTTTACCTGTGAGTCTCACTAGTGTACCCCTAAATTTAGAGCCCAAAATGGCAAAGCGAAGGTACACTAGTGAAGAGGCCTACACGTTTCTGAGCATGACAGATAGTGAAGAGGACGTCACTCATCTGTCAGATTCAGGCTCAGAATACGATCCTGTAGAGGACAGCGGCTCCATGACAGATAGCTCTGACGACGGAGATGAGGCCTCTGTTAGGGACAGGTGTGCCCGATCCCGAATGTATTCTGTTGTTGAGGTGCATAAACCGCAGGCCACTCGTATGGAGCAGAGACGTACTAGAGCCGCTCATCCTTCTGGTGAACTGGCAAGCACCAGCGGCCTAGTACACCCTGGACCTACATCCAGCACTGCAGTAACACGTGGTGACGTGGCGAGTCCCATAAGTGCAGTTCAAGCTGGCGAGGTGCCAAGCACAAGTAGTGTCCCGCTGCCACCAAGAAGAAGACAAAGACAGGCCCGTCGTACCCATAGTGCCCTTCCTGCAGAATTCGCCAATCCTATTTGGGTGCCCACCACTTCTGCAGAACCCGTACTTCCCCCATTCACTGGCCAACCTGGCATTAACGTGGAAACAGTTGATTTTACGACACTTGACTTTTACTCACTGTTTTTCACCGAAGATCTCTATAGATCTATTGTGGACCAAACCAATTTGTACGCTGCTCAACACATCGCCACTATTCCCCAGTCCGCCCTTGCCAGACAATGGAAACCAGTTACGGTTTCCGAATTTAAAATCTTTCTGGGCCTCTCCCTCAACATGGGCATAACCAAAAAGAGTGAGTTGCGGTCATATTGGTCCACTGACCCAATTCACCATATGCGCGTGTTCTCTGCTTCCATGTCCAGGGCACGATACGAGCAGATTTTGCGGTTCATGCACTTCAGCGACAATGAACTCTGTCGTCCTCGTGGAGACCCTGAATACGATCGACTCTACAAAATTCGGCCCCTCATAAACCACTTCAACCAACGTTTTGCAGACTTGTTTACTCCCGATCAAGTTGTCTGCGTTGATGAGTCCCTGATTAAGTTTTCTGGTCGCTTGTCATTCAAACAATACGTCCCCAACAAGCGTTCCAGATACGGGGTCAAGATGTATAAGCTCTGTGACAGGGCCACAGGCTATACATGTAGTTTCATGGTTTATGAGGGTAAAGATAGTCACGTAGAGCCTGAGAACTGCCCTGACTACATAGGAAGCGCTGGCAAGATAGTGTGGGACATGGTGTCACCCTTATTCGGAAAGGGGTACCACTTGTACGTGGACAATTATTACACAAGCGTGCCACTGTTTAGTCACTTGTTTGATCAGCAGATTGGAGCATGTGGCACCGTGCGACCTAATCGCCGGGGCTTTCCCCAGCGGCTTGTAGAGTCCCGTCTTAGGCTGGGGGAGAGAGCCTGCTTGCGCAGTAATAATTTGCTCGCTATGAAGTGGAGGGATAATAAGAATGTTTTCGTTCTTACCTCCCTTCATGCAGACACGACGGTCCAAATTCCTACGGCGACTGGTATTGTGGAGAAACCCCTCTGTGTCCACAAATATAACCTTAACATGGGAGGGGTGGACCTCAATGACCAGTTGTTGGCGCCGTATCTAGTTGCCCGTAAGTCCAGACGCTGGTACAAAAAAGTGTCTGTTTATTTATTCCAATTGGCTATACTGAATGCTTATGTACTACACAAAGCTTCAGGACGGACTGGATCCTTCCTCAAATTCCAGGAGGATATCGTCAGAGCCCTTCTGTATCCAGGCGGTGCTCCACCTCACCTTCCCCTACCAGATGCAGTAAGCCGGCTGCATGAGAGGCATTATTCTTATGTCCTCCCGAGTACCCCTACCCAACGAGCCCCCCAAAGAAAATGTCGTGTCTGCAGAAAGCGCGGATTTAGGCGTGACACCCGTTCTTATTGTCCCCGCTGTCCTGGCAATCCTGGTCTTTGTCAGGGTGAGTGTTTTGAACGCTACCATGAACTAGTTGAGTATTAGTGTAGGGTACAGCATTGCACAGGCTAGGCACACGTTCACAGGGTCTCCCAAGATGCCATCACATTTTGAGAGACCCAAACCGACACAACAGAAGTGTTAAAGTTACATAAAAAAGTGTTAAAAAAAAAAAAAAATTTAAAAAAACCAAAAAACCAAAAAAAATATAAAATAAAAAAACCAAAAATAGTTGTCGTTTTATTGTTCTCTCTCTCTCTCTCTATTCTCTCTCTATTGTTCTGCTCCTTTGTACTGTATTCTATTCTGCAATGTTTTATTGTTAACCATTTTTTGTTTTCAGGTACGCCATTCAGCTGTAGCGTGGATTTATTTATCTTGACAGCAACAGCGTTTGCTCCCACGATACGTAAAGCCACGACTCCAGCGCTGTCGGAGGTGATTTCACCACCACAGTTAAAAAAGAGCATATATGCCGAAGCATGGGGGCATAAGGGGTGGAGGAGCGATTTTGCTCCTAATGCCACGTACATACAGTCAAAATTCCGACGGAGGGCTTGTCCGTGGAAAAGTTTGAATGTATGTACGTGGCATAACTTTTTTGCGGGAGGATACCCCATGCTTCGGCATATATATATTTTAGGCACAGATTGTGTTAAATGTGTTATTTTTTGCAATTTTTTTTGTATTTGCTTTGCAGGTATGGTACGTCTTACTGTTATACTGTAATGTTACTTTGTTTTATTGTTAACCATCATTTGCTTAGCAGGTACGCCATTCAGTTGCAGCGCGGATTTATTTATCTTGACAGCAACAGCGTTTGCTCCCATGATACATAAAGCCGCGACTCCAGCCCTGTCGGGGGTGATTTCACCACCACAGTTAAAAAAGAGCATATATGCCGAAGCATGGGGGCATAAGGGGTGGAGGAGCGATCTGCTCCTACCTTTTGCGGGAGGATGCCCCCATGCTTCGGCATATATAAATGGTGCATGTATGCCCACCATTAGAAAGTGGGTGGATGAAGGGTGGTATCTAATGGTGGGCATACCCACCGATCAATATTTTTTTTTCGTTCAGCCCACAGGCTGCATGAAAAAAAAATTACAATAAGCTTCTAAATGTTGTGCATAAAATGCCAGGACAGTTCAAAACCTCCCCAAATGACCCCATTTTAGAAAGTAGACACCCCAAGCTATTTGCTGAGAGGCATGTCGAGTCCATGGAATATTTTATATTTTGACAAAAGTTGTGGAAAAAATACATTATTATTTATTTATTTTATTTTTTTTGCACAAAGTTGTCATTAAATGATATATTGCTCAAACATGCCATGGTTATATGTAAAATTACACCCCAAAATACATTCTGTTGCTTCTCCTGAGTACGGGGATACCACAAGTGTGAGACCTTTTGGGAGCCTAACCGCGTACGGTACCCCAAAATCCAAGCACCACCTTCAGGATTTCTAAGGGTGTAAATTTTAGATTTCATTCCTCACTGCCTATCACAGTTTCGGAGGCCATGGAATGCCCAGATAGCACAAAATCCCCCCAAGTGACCCCATTTTGGAAAGGAGACACCCCAAGCTATTTGCCGAGAGGTATGGTTAGTATTTTGCAGACCTTCATTTTTGTCACAAAGTTTTGAAAATTGAAAAAAAAAAAAAAATATATACATTATTTTTTTTTTTCTTCATTTTCAAAAACAAATGAGAGCTGCAAAATACTCACCATGCCTCTCGGCAAATAGCTTGTGGTGTCTACTTTCCAAAATGGGGTCATTTTGGGGGGTTTTGTGCTATTTTGGCATTTTATGGCCTTCAAAACTGTGATAGGTAGTGAGGCGTGAAATCAAATATTTACACCCTTAGAAAGCCTGAAGGCGGTGCTTGGTTTTCGGGGCCCCGTACGCGGCTAGGCTCCCAAAAAATCCCACACATGTGGTATCCCCGTACTCAGGAGAAGCAGCAGAATTTATTTTGGGGTGTCATTTCACATATGCCCATGGCATGTGTGAGCAATATATCATTTAGTGACAACTTTGTGAAAAAAAAAAAAAAAAAAAAAAAGTTTGTAATTTTCCCGCAACTTGTGGCAAAATATAAAATATTCCATGGACTCAACATGCCTCTCAGCAAATAGCTTGGGGTGTCTACTTTCTAAAATGGGGTCATTTGGGGGGGTTTTGTGCCATCTTGGCATTTTATGGCCTTCAAAACTGTAATAGGTAGTGAGGCGTGAAATGAAAAATTTACGCCCTTAGAAAGCCTGAAGGCGGTGCTTGGTTTTCGGGGCCCCGTACGCGGCTAGGCTCCCAAAAAGTCCCACATATGTGGTATCCCCGTACTCAGGAGAAGCAGCAGAATTTATTTTGGGGTGTCATTTCACATATGCCCATAGCATGTGTGAGCAATATATCATTTAGTGACAACTTTGTGAAAAATTTATAAAGTTTGTAATTTTCCCGCAACTTGTGGCAAAATATAAAATATTCCATGGACTCAACATGCCTCTCAGCAAATAGCTTGGGATGTCTACTTTCTAAAATGGGGTCATTTGTGGGGGTTTTGTGCCATCTTGGCATTTTATGGCCTTCAAAACTGTGATAGGTAGTGAGGAGTAAAATTACATATGTATGCCCTTAGAAATCCTGAAGGCGGTGCTTGGCTTTCGGGGCCCCGTACGCGGCTAGGCTTCCAAAAAGTCGACCACATGTGGTATCCCCGTACTCAGGAGAAGCAGCAGAATGTATTTTGGGGTACAATTCCACATATAACCATGGCATGTGTGAGCAATATATCATTTAGTGACAACTTTGTGTAAAAAAAAAAAAAAAAAATTTTTTTGTCATTATTCAATCGCTTGCGGCAAAAAAATAAAATATTCAATGGGCTCAACATGCCCCTTATCAATTTCCTTAGGGTGTCTACTTTCCAAAATGGGGTCATTTGGGGGGGTTTTGTACTGCCCTGCCATTTTACCACCTCAAGAAATGAGATAGGCAGTCATAAACTAAAAGCTGCGTGAATTCCAGAAAATGTACCTTAGTTTGTAGATGTGACAACTTTTGCGCAAACCAATAAATATACAATTATTGACTTTTTTTTTACCAAAGACATGTGGCTGAATGCATTTTGGCCTAAATGTATGACTAAAATTGAGTTTATTGGATTTTTCTAATAACAAAAAGTAGAAAATATCATTTTTTTTCAAAATTTGCGGTCTTTTTACGTTTATATCGCAAAAAATAAAAATCGCAGAGGCAATCAAATACCATCAAAAGAAAGCTCTATTTGTGGGAAGAAAAGGACGCAAATTTCGTTTGGGTACAACATTGCATGACCGCGCAATTACCAGTTAAAGCAGCGCAGTGCCAAAGTGTAAAAAGACCTCTGGTCATTTACCAGCAAAATGGTCCGGTCTGAAGGTGGTTAAGTTAAAGAGGGATTCCACCAAAAAAAAAAATATTAAAAGCCAGCAGCTGACTTTTAATAAATGGACACTCACCTGTCCCGGGTTCCAGCGATGCCGGCAGCCGAGGCCGATCGATCGCTCGGCTCTCGGCTGCTGTCGCCACCATTCTAGGTGAGGGAATCAGGAAGTGAAGCGAATCTGCTTCACTTCCCGGTTCCCTACTGCGCATGCGCGAGCCGCGCCGCGCAATAGGAAATCTCAGCGCTGTCACTGGGACCCGTGTGTGTCCCAGCAGACAGCGCGGCAGGGCAGGAAATGGCGTAGACTCCCACGGGAGTCTATGCCAGGAAGTGGGTGAAAATACCTGTCTTTGACAGGTATCTCCACCCCCCTCCCCCCTGAAAGGTGTCAATTGTGACACCGGAGGGGGGGAGGGATCCGATCAGCGGAGGTTCCACTTTAGGGTGGAATCCCGCTTTAATGTTGCCTTTCTATCATCTCAAACCAGTCTGCCCATTCTCCTCTGACCTCTGATATCAACAAGGCATTTTCTTCCACAAAACTGCCAACTGGAAGTTTTCTCTTTTTTTGGACCATTTTCTCTAAACCCAATTGATGGCTGTGCGTGAAAATCGCAGTAAATCAGCAGTTTATACTCAGACCAGCCCGTCTGGCACCAACAACCATGCCACATTCAAAGTCACTTAAATCTAAAGCTTGGTTTGAACTTCAGCAAGTCATCATCACCATGTCTAGATGCCTAAATGCCTTGAGTTGATGCCATGTGATTGGCTGCTTAGCAATTTGTGTTACCAAGCAATTGAACAGGTGTACCTAATAAAGTGGTGGGCGAATGTATATTAAAGCTAAACACCAGTAACCAAAAAATGTAATTTAAATATATTCCTTAATAGCCACAAAGGATATAAATCCACTTTGTGTGCACTAAATGTCCAGTTATTACCTTGTAAAAGTAGCAGTGACATAGTCACTGAGCTGTACATAGCTTGTGCAGACAGCAGAGCTGTAGGAGGGTCCCAGCAAGCCCCACCCACTACAGGGTGCTTGCAGAAAACTACAGGAAGGGGGCGGAGACAAGACCAGTCACCCTGCACAAGGAGAGAGATCAGCAGTGAGCGGTCTTTATTACAGGAAGTTCCTGCACAGAGGAAAAGTCTCACACTGGATCAATGCACAGATCTGGAAGAAATACACAAAGCGCATCAAGGTTAATGGAAGAATACACATGACTCTTGTATTTAGACAATATTTAATTATCCCAGAAATTCTGCAATGCAGCTCTAAAGTGTTTTGGGACCCAAACCAAACTTACCCACTCTTCCTTCCTTCTCCTAGTAAGTGGAAGAAAATGTATTGTCTTCCTTCCTTACTTTTTCCGTTCTTTCCGTCTCTCTCTGCTCTTTCTTAGGCCTCTTTCATGCGGGTGGACAGGTTAGGTCGGCCTTTCAGTTTTTTAGGCAGACCCGATTGGACCACCCATTGCCCTCTATTGAGTGGCAGATGTAATCGGACATTTACAACCACAGACATATGATCACATCCGCTAAAAACTGACTGATGGGTATCAGATTGGATGGCAGTGTGATGTAAACAGACAGGCGGTCTGTTTACATCCGACAGCTCATACAGGAAGGCAGGCTGTGTCCGTGTCCAATCTGCATAAGCAGAGCCCAGGCAGTAGAGCCCTTGTACACACGGTTGGACATTCTGACAACCAAATCCATTGGATTTTGTCCTACTGATTTTGTCCGAAACTGTTGCATACACACGGTCGGACAAAGTTGTTGGAAAATCCGATTGTACATAACGTGATGACGTTATTTCGTTACGACGGGACTACGTTCAGGCTAGTAGCCAATAGCTTTGGTCTAGGAATTTGATCTGAGCATGCGTGGCACTTTGTCCGTGGGAGTAGGCTACACATGATCGGAGTATGTCCGATCGGAGCATTTTGTCGGAAAATTTTACGGACAAGTTGGAAAACTTGGTTCGTCGGATATTCCGACGGAAACAGTTCGATGGAGACCACACACAGTCGGATTATCTGACAAAACGATCCGATAGGACACATTCCGTCGGAATCTCCGACCGTGTGTACAAGGGCTTAGGCCCATTCCACATGAGCGGACCGATCGTGTCCACCTGTCAGTTTTTTCAGGAGGACCGAATCAGACCCTCCATTGTCCTCTATGGAGCGATGGGTCAAAATAGACATGTGTCCGCCAATATCCAATCTAATCTGCTAGTAACAGATGGATGGGGCTCCGTTCTCCATCCATCTAGTGCAGGGATATGCAATTAGTGGACCTCCAGCTGTTGCAGAACTACAAGTCCTATGAGGCATAGCAAGACTTTAATAGCCACAAGCATGACACCCAGAGGCAAAGGCATGATGGGACTTGTAGTTTTGCAACAGCTGGAGGTCTGCTAATTGCATATCCCTGATCTAGCGGATTGGATTGCAGTCGGGTGTAAGGTCTGTTTATACGTGGGCGACAGTTGATGAGAGCGAGCTCTGTCTGTGTCCGGACCAACCAACCATCTGCTCAGCGAGAATTAGCGAACAGACTCCCCCTGAGCAGAGGAGCCTTAAGCCCCATACACACTATCAGATTATCTGCTGAGTTTTTCCTTCAGGTTTACCAAAACCATGTAGTAGAAAGGCCTGCCTGATTGCATACACATTGAAACTCCTAAGGTTTATCCTCATATTATATGGTTTTGGTAAATCTGAAGGAAAAACTCAGCAGATAATCTGATAGTGTGTATGGGGCTTTAGAGGAGTCCGCCCTGTTTGAAAGGGGCCTTTGGAAGGTGCCTTGAAGCGCCAATAGGCTCTTACTTACAATATCCAAAATCTAAAATAATATTTTTTTTTTTTTTAAATGGATGAGGCAGGGGTTAGAACTTCTTACAATGTTTTACTTGCTGTTCATGTCATCCATTGATGGCCTTACTCTTCAATTTTTGGGGACAGAAAGTGAAGCAAAATCTCCACCAAAAACAGACACAAAGATACCTATCAAAGTTCTTGTGTGATCTAACCCGCCTCAAGTTCCCTAAACTGACCAAAAATGTTAGGGAGCAGTTTAAAATTATTTTCAGCATTTTGGTGATGATGCCATTCTCCCAAATACATGTCAACAATAAAAAAATAAAAAAAATAAATACCCTCCAGTTGTCTATATATTGATTTTTTTTTTCTACTATTTTTTCATACATTGGATGGCAGGTTCCTGTGTTCAGTTTCAGCAGATGAAAATCTGTGACAGATAACCTCCAAGTCTTATTATTCATAAAATATATGTTTCTATCAAATCATCCTTCTTGTTGAATATTTTGCTGCTCGTTGACACTGTTCCATAAAAAAAAAAAAAAAAGGGAAAAAAATATTGACAGAGAAAGAAATTCTCTGTGTACAGACATTGGCAGGCTCTGTCTCTGTAATCAGAGCATTTTTTTTTTTTTTTTGTAGCGATGGATAAAAATTGTGGAGCACGGCAAGTTTGGTGGTAAGATGGATGACACTCTGCGAGATTTCTCTATGCATAATAAAACTAGCGGGGTGCAAAGTTCACTGCCGAGTATTGTGTGGGCTACAAGTGACTATCATCGCTAAAATCAATTATTGCCATGATTATACACTGTACAACATCTTGAGAATATGATGCTAATGACTAGCTAACTCTTTAATATACCCTTTTGATTTCTGAGCCAATTGTGAGGGAGTTCTCATTTCCCTGACGGATAATGTATTTTGTGCTGATATCGTACATGATTAATAAAAATGGTAGCAGCGCAACGGGCATAATGAGGTGCACGTGATTGAAACGGGTCTAATCTTCTGCTGATTATAGAAATGTGACAGAACACAAGTCCTGCAAAATATACAGAAAATACAAAAAAAACTGTAAGAGAGTTAAAAGAAGGCTATACTGTATATATATATATATATATATATATATATATATATATATATATATATATATATATATCTTTATTTCTTTCTTTAACAACTTTTTTATCCTCTCCTCATTGCTGTCAAAATATATCAAAACCTTCCTCAATGCCCCCTCTCGCTTCTTATGTTCCTTCTTCAGATGTCCCACACCATCACATGCATGATATGGAGTATGGACACATGCAGTCCAATGACAGAGTCCTCTCTGGATCCAGAAGACAGTCTGGAGCAATGTCATCAGCACAAAAGGCCAACACTGGTGAAGGAACATTTGCAGAGCTGGATCCCCTGCACTTGGACCAGCAAGGTGAGCGATATGGAAGAAAGACTTAGGGCTGTGCAATGCACAACGGGTACGATTTTGCCTGGAGATAGACTTGAGATAAATTAAGTTAGCAGAATCTTGGCCTATCTTGATTACTTCCTTCATTCCTTGCCTCCTTTCTTCCTTCCTCTATCTCAGTGGCAGCAAACTTCCTTCCTTCCTTCCTTCCTTCCTTCCCTCCTTCCTTCCTTCCTTCCTTCCTTCCTTCCTTCCTCCTTCCTTCCTTCCTCCTCCCTCCCTCCCTTCCTTCCTTCCTCCCTTCCTCCTTCCCTCCTTCCTTCCTTCCTTCCTTCCTTCCTTCCTTCCTTCCTTCCTTCCTTCCTTCCTTCCTTCCTTCCTTCCTCCCTTCCTCCCTTCCTTCCTTCCTCCCTCCCTCCTTCCTTCCTTCCTTCCTTCCTTTCCTTCCTTCTTTCCTTCCTCTTTCCTTCCCTTCTTCTTTCCTCCCTCCCTCCCCTCTTTGTGGCAGCAAATTTGTTTTGTTCCTTTCTAATAGCTGACAAGATATGTGAGAAAAACAAACACAATCTTCTCTTCTCTCGTCATCTGTGTCTTCTTCAGATGTCCACTCCATCACATGCTTGATATAGACACTTCCTATTGGCTGTCCAGGGATGGGGTTCTCTCAGGATCCAGAAGACAGTCTGAAACACAAGGGACCAGCCTGAGTGGGCACATTTACAGAGCTGGATCCCTTGCACTCAGACCAGCACTGGTGAGGAACGCAGCAGGAAGGAAAAACAATGGGATATTCTCAGGACCCAGAAGATGTTCTGGAGTGATGACATCAGCTCAAGGAACCAGCTGACATAGGCACATTTGAAGAGAAGAGCCTTTGGACCAGTGGTGGCGAAAAACACAGAAGGAAACTTAGGTAAAATTCTGAAGTATTAAGATTTTGCCTGCAGATAAAGCTTTAGGTAAGAATAATCTTGGGCCATGCAAGATTTGTTCCTTCATTCCTTGACCCCTTTCCTCCTCCCTCTCAGTGGCAGCAAATGTCTCATGTCCCTTTCCTTTCTTCTTCCCAACAAATTAGTTTTGTTCCTTTCTAACTAATCACTGGAAACACATGTAAGAAAAAAGTAACCAAATGCCTCTTCTCTCCTCATTTGTTCCTTCTTCAGATGTCCACATTATCACATGCATGATATGGACACTTCCTATTGCATGCAGGGCCGTTTTTAAGGCAGGGCAAAAGGGGCAGCTGCCCTGGGCACTGTCATTGTTGTGGGGCCCAAAGCAGCTGCCTCATACTTGCCAACTATCCTGGTTTAAATTCCCTCGTCCCTTGAGGTTTTAGTCCTGTGTTGTGTCCCAATTTCTCAGTGTGGAGTGCTGCTACTAATGCTGCCCTGCTCTGCCCTATTGTTGTTTAAAGATGACTCACCTGCAGAGCCTGTTTTTACATTTAAATTACCGGCATTCATATGTAAATAGGGGCGGCCGGTGGCATTGATACATATATCATGTCCCCCTGAGGTCATATCCACATTAATCTCTAGCAACCAATCAACAAGCAGAAATCATGTGCTGTAACCTCTAGCAACCAGTCAGTGAGCGGTAATGAAACACTGTAACCTCTGGCAACCAATCGCAATAGCTGCCTGATCTGATTCAGTAAACTGATTTTGAGTCTAGCTGCTATTTATTGTATGTCTCAGAGCAGGTGGAGAGTGAAACTGCATGGGGGGGGGGGGCAAGAAAAGTTTTGCCCAGGGTCCAATCAATATTAAAGATGGCCCTGATTGCATGTCCAGTGATGCAGGATCCCCTGCACTTGGGCCAGCTCTGATGAGGAACACAGAAGGAAAGAACAATGATGGGGTTCTCTCAGGACCCAGAAGACAGTCCGGAGTGATGACATCAGCACAAGGGCCAGCTGACGAGGGCACATTTGCAGAGCTGGATCCCCTGCATTCAAACCAGCACTGGTGAAGAACACAGAAGGAAGACTTGCGTAAATGTAAAATGCTGGAGAATCTTAAGCCATGCACAAGGATGTCTAGAAGCTGCAAAGTCCTCTAGTGTCAAATTCCCATCAAATCCCACATCCCCAGGAGCCGAAGGGCATATCCCCATCCTGCTTTTCCATCTTGTCCAAAAAAAAGAACACTTTGCATTCACTCACAAAACACAAAGCATTCTCTGAACGGCAGCCGCGCCGAGCAGCTGACCTCCTGTGTTTACAATGCAACAGGGCAGCTGTTGAGCATGGGACCCAGATGAAAGTGGCGATCACTGGGGTAGTGGTGTCTGTTTTAGTGATTTTTGGCTTTCAGAAGCATCGGCCATAGGGTTGCCACCTTTTCTTCAAGTCAAACCCGAACACTTTAGCGGCGCACAGCAATTGTTTTTTTATAGTATAAACTATATATATATTTTTCTATTAAATAACATTTCTAATAATATGAAGTTAATAACAAGAGTTCCCCTTTACATCAGAGTCCACAGAGTTCCCCTTTTACATCTGAACCTGCAGAGTTCCTTTCACTGTAAGGGAGTATTCTGATGTAAGGGGGAACTTTGGGACTCTGACATAAGGGATGCTGTGGGAACCCTGCTTTAAGGGGGAACTCTGATGTATGGAAAGGACTCTGATGTAAGGGGGAATACTGTGGCCTCTGGTGTAAGGGGGAGCTGTGATGTAAGGGGTGCTCTGAGAACCCTGAATTACCTTAGTGTACTCACTCAGTGGCAGGAGAGGGAAGGAGGGATACTTCAGTCACAGACAGTGATGGATGGTGAGCTCACTCACCCTTTGGCAATCAGCACCTCTCATCCAGATGTATCTGGAAGCCATAGTCCGGTCTGAATAATGTGTCCGGGTATCAGGCACTCTGAAACCTGGACGCATGATTCCAAACCCGAACTGTCCGGGTGAATCCTGGACAGGTGGCAACCCTAATGGGCCAGATATTGTATACTGTATACATAGTTACATTGGTCCAAGCTAGATCGATGTAACTACATTGCCTTGAAAAAGTATTCATACCCCCTTGAAATTTTCCACATTTTGTCATGTTACAACCAAAAATCGTAAATATATTTTATTGGGATTTTATGTGATAGACCAACACAAAGTGACACATAATTGTGAAGTGGAAGGAAAATGATAAATGGTTTTCAAATATTTTTACAAATAAATATCTGAAAAGTGTGGTGTGCATTTGTATTCAGCCCCCTTTACTCTGATACACCTAACTAAAATCTAGTGGAACCCATTGCCTTCAGAAGTCACCTAATTAGTAAATAGAGTCCATATGTGTGTAATTTCATCTCAGTATAAATACAGCTTCTCTGTGAAGCCCCCAGAGGTTTGTTAGAGAACCTTAGTGAACAAACAGCATCAAGAAGGCCACGGGACACACCAGACAGGTCAGGGATACAATTGTGGAGATGTTTAAAGCAGGGTTATGTTATAAAAAAATATCCCAAGCTTTGAACATCTCACGGAGCTCTGTTCAATCCATCATCAGAAAATGGAAAGAGTATGGCACAACTGCAAACCTACCAAGACATGGCCGTCCACCTAAACTGACCGGCCGGGCAAGGAGAGCATTCATCAGAGAAACAGCCAAGTGGCCCATTGTAACTCTGGAGGAGCTGTAGAGATCCACAGCTTAGGTGGTAGAATCTGTCCACAGGACAACTATTAGTTGTGCTCTCCACAAATCTGGTCTCTATGGAAGAGTGACAAGAAGAAAGACATTGTTGAAAGAAAGCCATAAGAAATCCCATTTGCAGTTTGCGAGAAGCCATGTGGGGGAGACAGCAAACATGTGGAAGAAGGTACTCTGGTCACATGAGACCACAATTTAGCTTTTTGGCCTAAAAGCAAAATGCTATGTGCGGTGGAAAACTAACACTGCACATCACCCACCGTGAAACATGGTGAAGGCCGCATCATGTGGTGGGGATGCTTTTCTTCAGCAAGGACAGGGAAGCTGGTCAGAGTTGATGGGAAGATGGATGGAGCCAAATACAGGACAATCTTAGAAGAAAACCTGTTAGCCCTTGTACAAACGGTCGGACATTCTGATGGACAATGTCCGATAGGACCGCGTTGTCGGATAATCCGACAGTGTGTGGGCTCCATCGGACTGTTTCCATTGGAGTATCCGACAGACCAGATTTTCCAACTGGGCTATAAAATTTTCCGACAACATGATCCGATCGGACTTTGTCTGACCGTTTGTAGAGAATTCCGATCAGACAAAGTGCCACGCATGCTCAGATCAAATTCCTAGACCAAAGCTATTGGCTACTAGCCTGAACGTAGTCCCGTCCTAACGAAATAACGTCATCACGTTAAGTGCGATCAGATTTTCTGACAACTCTGTCCGACTGTGTGTATGCAACAGTTTCGGACAAAATACGTCGGACAAAATCCAACGGATTTGGTTGTCGGAATGTCCAACCGTGTGTACAAGGGCTTAGAGTCTGCAAAAGACTTGAGACCAGGGCGGAGGTTCACCTTCCAGGAGGACAACAATTCGAAACATACAGCCACAGTTACAATGGAATGGTTTAGATAAAAGCATATTTGTGTGTTAGAATGGCCCAGTCAAAGTCCAGACCTAAATCCAATTGAGAATCTGTGTCAAGACTTGAAAATTGCTGATCACAGACGCTCTCCGTTCAATCTGGCAGATCTTGAGATAATTTGTAAAGAAGAGTGGGCAAAAATGTCACTTTTTAGATGTACAAAGCTGGTAGAGACATCCTCAAAAAGACTTGCAGCTGTAATTGCAGTGAAAGGGGATTCTACAAAGTATTGACTTTGCAGGGCGCTGAATACAAATACACGCAGCACTTTTCACATATTTTTTTTGTAAAAAATGTTGAAAACCATTTATTATTTTGCTTCCACTTCACAATTATTTGCCACTTTGTGTTGGTCTATCACATAAAATCCCAATAAAATACATTTACTTTTTTGGTTGTAACATGAAAAAATTTGGAAAATGTCAAAAGGTATGAATACTTTTTCAAGGCACTGTATATAGAAAATATCCATACCTGGAATTCAACTTTAAAACTTTCTCGAAATTTATAATGAAAATTCTTTTAATTTCTAAATATATTAACTATAATGCTCAGTAAAGTAGCATAACGTCATATGCATTTATTTTCTAATCATTATCACAATGGCACCAAAAGAATCAGAACATCCAATCAATGTTTCCATGCAGTTCTATTGAAAGTCACCCAATTGTGTAATCCAGGCCATCGTAAACTGTGTGATTCCTCCGCAAATTTAACAAATCGAAATATGTGTTTAGAAAAGTAAAAAAAAATGAATTAAAAATGAATAAAAAAAAAAAATGAATTAAAACTTGCAATTGGCCGATTCACCTGCTTATTCCAGCAACAAGCTCCTAATTTACAGTTTACTTAAGAGGTGAGAGCCCATGAAAAAATAAAGAGGCCAGCTAGGAAGACACAGCCATTTTTCTGCTTCTCCCGGAGACGGCTGATTAATTGCTGCTGCGTTTCAACAAGAAGTGACAATTTGGTGTTTGTTTTTCTACATTTGCCAAAGCATGTTGAGTCGATCTCCGGGGAACGGGGATGATGTACTCAAGATGCTCGGAAAAAGAAAAAGGTCGATTCATGCAGGTGAGCTTGCCAGAATTGCGCTTGTGAAGTCTCCTCCCGGCCTCCCTGGGAAGGGATGACTGTAACGCTATACCATCAGAAGCGTTTAATGGTGTCTCATTCAGAATAAAAGCTAAATGTAGCCGAGCAATTAGAGGTGAATTGGATGAGTGGAGATTTGTGGAGCTGTTTTATACTAGAAAAAAATGACTTGAATGACTGAGGATGTTTTTGTTGTAGTTGAGATTTTTTTATTTATTTTTTGTGCTTACTGTATGCACATATCTTAACCACTTACAGACCGGACCATTTTGCTGGTCAAAGACCAGACCACTTTTTGCGATTCGGCACTATGCAGATTTAACTGACAATTGCGCGGTCGCGTGACGTGGCTCCCAAACAAAATTGACGTCCTTTTTTTCCCACAAATAGAGCTTTCTTTTGGTGGTATTTGATCAACCCTGCGGTTTTTATTTTTTGCACTATAAAAAAAAAATAGAGCGACAATTTTGAAAAAAACACATTATTTTTTACTTTTTGTTATAATAAATATCCCCCAAAAATATATATAATTTTTTTTTTCCCTCAGTTTAGGCCGATACGTATTCTTCTACATATTTTTGGTAAAAAAAATCGCAATAAGCGATTATTAATTGGTTTGTGCAATAGTTATAGCGTTTACAAAATAGGGATAGTTTTATGGCATTTTTATTAATAATTTTTTATTATTTTTTTTTTTTACTAGTAATGGCGGCGATCAGCGATTTTTATTGTGACTGTGACATTATGGCAGACACATCAGACATTTTTGGGACCATTGTCATTTATACAGCAATCAGTGCTATATAAATGCAGTGATTCCTGGGTAAATGACACTGGGAGTGAAGGGGTTAACCAGTGGGTGGCAGTGTAGGGGTTAAGTGTTCCTAGGGGTGTGTTACTAACTGTGGGGGGGCTGGGCTTTCATTTAGTGAACAGTGATCTCTGCTCCAATCACATGGAGCAGAGATCAGCGTCACTAGTTGCTAGGCAGAATGAAGAAATGCTGTTTACAACAGCACTTCTCCGTTCAGCCGCCCCGTGAGACGATCGCGGGTACGCCCAGGACGATCGAGTCCACGGGACCCGCGACCGGACTCACGGGGGTCGCTCGCGATGGCAGGGCGGCATTGAAGATTAGACGTACCTGTACGCCAATATGCCTGCCCGTGTCATTCTGCCCGACGTACATCGGCGTGCGCTGGTCGGGAACTGGTTAAAGGAGAATACACCTACATAAGTTGGAACACTTTACATATTTATTTTAAAAAAAACTCCAAGAAATCTTGGGCACAATGTACATTTGATATCCAGTGGGCTGTGGGGGATTCTGTAAATCACCGTAGTATTGGTAGGTGTGGGTGGGGTGTTCCTTTTTTTTTTTTTTTTATTTAATACTTTTTGACTTGATATTTGGGCGGCACAGTGGTGTAGTGGTTAGCACTCTCACCTAGCAGTAAAAAGGGTCACTCGTTCGCATCCCAACCGCAACACTACCTGCCTGGCGCTTGCATGCTCTCTCTGTGCCTGCGTGGGTTTCCTCCAGTTTCCTCCCACACTCCAAAGACATGCAGGTAGATTAATTGGCTTCTGTCCAAAATTGGCCCTAGTATATGAATGGGGACCTTGGATTGTGGGCTGCTTGACTGTAGGGATCAATGTGAATGTGCAATGTACAGGGATAGGGACAATTGTAGACACTCACTCAGGTTGAACTGGAAGGACTGGTGTCTTTGCTTAACCTTACTAACTATGTAATAAAGATCTATATTGTTTCTATAGCAAACACTCACTGCTAACTTTAGTTGGTACACCTTGCCAGTAACGGGTTGGACCCGCTTTTGCCTTCAGGAACTGCCATCATTCTTCCTGGCATACTGTAGATACAACAAGGTGTTGGAAACATTCCTCACAGATTTTGGTCCATATTGACATGATAGCATCACACAGTTGCTGCAAATCTTTTGGGTGCACCCCAAAGGTGCTCTATTGCAGTGTTTCTCAACTCCAGTCCTCAAGGCACCCTAACAGGTCATGTTTTCAGGATTTCCCTCAGATGAATTGGCTGTGGTAATTACTAAGGCAGTGAAATTAAGGCAATGGAATCACCTGTGCAAAATAATGGAAAGCCTGAAAATGTGACCTGTTGGGGCGCCTTGAGGACTGGAGTTGAGAAACACTGTTCTATTGGATGAGATCTGGTGACTGTGGAAGCCATTTGAGTGCAGGGACCTCATTGTCCAGTGGTGAGATGATTGGAGCTTTGTGACATGGTGCATTATCCTGCTGGAAGGAGCCATCAGAAGATGGGGACACTGTGATCATAAAGGGATGGACATGGTCAGCAACAATACTCAGGTAGGCCCGTGGCATTTAAACCATTAGTGTATTTAGGTTTTGTGCTGCCCTAGGCCTGACTAAACTCGTGCACCCCCTAATTTACATATGACCCACCCCTTCCTGTTAAAGCGGAGGTCCACCCTAAAATGGACCTCCGCTCATCGGAATCCCCCCCCCTCCGGCACCACAATTGCCACCTTTCAGGGGGGAGGGGGGTGCAGTTACCTGGATAATCCAGGTAACTGCACCCACTTCCGGGATAGCTGTCTGCGGAAAGGGGCGTAGATTACGCCCCTTTCCGCAACTGCCTGCCCCTTTGCGCAAGTGCCCCGCTGCCTGCTGGGAAACACACAGTTCCCAGAGGCAGCGGGGACCGTCCGGATTGCGCCGCGCGGCTCGCGCATGCGCAGTAGGGAACCGGGAAATGAAGCCGAAAGGCTCAATTTCCTGATTCCCATACCCAAGATGGCGGCGGCAGGACCCGACAGACGACCTAGCGATCGGCTTCGGGTGCCGACATCGCGGGCGCGCTGGACAGGTAAGTGTCACTATTTTAAAAGTCAGCAGCTGCAGTAATGGTAGCTGCTGGCTTTTGAAAAAAAAAAAAAAATGCGGAGTCCCGGTGGACTCCCGCTTTAAGGCCACAATTTTTCTTTATATATATATATATATATATATATATATATATATAAATATATACACACACATATACCAAATAATAACAATAAAAATAAATAAATAAAAATATTGAAATAAATAATATATATATGTAAATATATATATATATATATATATATATATATATATATATATATATATATATATATATATATATATATATATATATATATATACATATATATATATATATACATAGACATATTATTTATTTATTAAATTTTTTTATTATTTGGTATATATGTGTGTATATATATATATATATATATATATATATATATATATACATAGACATATTATTTATTTATTAAAAATTGTTATTATTTGGTATATGTGTGTGTATATATATAGAGATAGATAGATATAGATAGATAGATATATATATATATATATTTATATATATATATATATATAGATAGATAGATAGATAGATAGATATATATAAAGAAAACTTATAGTTTATATTTTCTTAAAAATATTATATTTCATTTTTTTTCTAGTTAGTTTATACAGGTTCATATCAATAAAGTTAATACACCATCTTCCGTCATTCTACAATGTCAAAAACAGAGTACTCTTACAAGCAATGGATTTAGCAAAACCGTCTGCTGACAAGATCCGCTTTTTTATTTTTGTTCCTGTCCCTGCCTATAAAAACCGCTCATGCCATATTGGTTGGCCACTGTGTACTTTAATAGAACTGGCAGTCAGATCACATCTATCATGTGTGTGAAAGAGCAGGCTAGGCGGTTGTATGGGCCCCAGCCTGGAATTGATTGACTTCTTCTCCTTTGGATTATGTTCTATAAGATGAAAATGAATAACACAGATCACTCATGCGGAAACGCATTTGTAAACAAGTCTAGCAGTCTTTTCGTAGGAGTAGATACCTGGGGAATGGTTCCTAGCACATCTGAATGTTAATTAAACCAATTTTGCGTGTGTGTCCTGTTGGAGTTTTAGTCATTCCTTTTTGCTTTGTGTGCAGCGGGGTTTTCAGGCAGTGAGTCACTCCACTGACGACACAACCTGTCGTTTTTATAGAATAGGCACCTTTGTTATTACAAATACATGGAGGTTGAATTACTAAAGGCAAATGGACTGCGCACTTTGCAAGTGCAGTTGCTCCAGAGCTTAGGAAATGAGTGGAAACTCTGCTAACTTCCATCATCCAATCATGTGCAAGTAAAAATTATGGTTTTATTTTTTTTATTTTCCTTGCATATGATTGGATATTCTTTGCAAAGCAGTCTTGCAAAGGATAGGATGGACTGTTTTGTAGGTAGTAGGTCTCCGTTTTTCAGTACACCTACCACTTGTTGTGTTGTTGTATGACCCTTCACGGGCCTAACTTACGACAACCTTTATTTTATTGTCGCCACTTTTTTACTGTTTTGTCAAAATGAATAATACTCAATAAAAAGAATAAAATTAAGGGCTGTGGTCTGGCCGCAAACTAATATGGCCGCTTAATCATGGAGCTCCTCCGCAGGGCTATACAAAGGTACCCAGCTGCCCACCCGAGCTCCTCTCCCCTAGAACAGGGGATACTGACACAGCACAACCCCCAGATTATGACCCGCGGCCGTTCCCGATCGACGAAACATGCAGGCTCCTGCACTACTATATGCAGCCCCCACAGCTGCCAGCCCAAAATGGCGCAGATTGGGACAAAGACATCCCGTCGCCAAGCTCATTGCCTATGTCTGCCCTGAATGAAGATCAGTTCTCAGACATGGAGGAAACAGAGCAGCAACAACCTCATCTGGACTCTTCCAGGTAAGAGGTCTGACATGTCACCAGTACACTCTCCCACAAAGCCTCCCCCTGTGAAGAGCCTTGTAGACCCATAGCTGAAGCTGCTTCTACCCAGCCACTGGCAACATTTACAACCATGGACAACCCTGCATCTGAGCATTCTTTAAAAGCAATGTTTCTCTCTCTACAAGCTGATATGGAGAAAGAATTCAAAGCCCAGTGGAGGCTAGTGCTCAAATTTTTTTTGGGGGGGGGGGCAAACAAACTGAAAAAAAAACATAAATTGCAGCTACTGTGCCATTAAATGCAGCCACTGTGCCATCAAACGCAGCCACTGTGGGCATCGAACACAGCTACTGTGCCATCAAACGCAGCCACTGTGCCCTCAAATGTAGCTACTGTGCCATCAAATGCAGCTACTATGCCCATCAAACGCAACCACTGTGCCCATCAAACGCAACCACTGTGGCAATCAAACGCAGCCACTGTGCCCATCAATTTCTGCCAGTGTGCCCATAAATTGCGACTACTGTGCCCCATCAGATACTGCCAGAGTGCCCATCAATTGCTGCTACTGTGTCCGATCAGATGCTGTTAGTGTGCCCCATTAGATGCCGCCAGTGCACCCATCAAAAGCCACCAGTGTGCCAATCAATTGGTGCTACTCTGCCCCATCAGATGTTGTTAGTGTGCCCCATCAGATGCCTACAGTGAGCCCCATCAGATTCTTCCTGGCACTTACCTGTCTCCGAGCAGGTCAGCGGAGGTCTCCTGCATGTCCTCCATGTCTTCTTCCATCCTCCACTGTCAGAGTCTCCATTAACCACTTACATGACAGGGTTGATTATCTGATAATGTAACAATACTG
This sequence comes from Lithobates pipiens, assembly GCF_037356315.1. NCBI lineage: Eukaryota > Metazoa > Chordata > Amphibia > Anura > Ranidae > Lithobates > Lithobates pipiens. Next base: position 23,124,849 of record NW_027507791.1, read on the forward strand.
ATAACATTGAGCAGCATTTATCAGCATCCACCACAGCTCATAATACTATTGTGGGCATTTAGGATGAACACTCTGAGGCCATACAACAACTGCACATAAAAGTGGCTGACCTGGAGGACCGCTCCAGGCAGAACAACATCAAAATTAGGGGGGATCCAGAGGCAATAACTTCTGCTGAGATTGTACCTTATCTGCACCAGCTATTCCAAAATTGTACCGACACTCACGGCACAAGACCTACTGATAGTCCAGGCCCACAGGATTCATAAACCACCACACCTGCCTACCCACAGATATCCTGGCTAGAATCCATTTTTTTCCACACTAAAAAGAATATTATGAGAACTGGATGGTCTATGCGTGCTCTGCCGGAACCGTTCTAAAAAAATCTCACTCTAGAATGATATTTCTGCAGCCACATCACAGGCACCGCAAAGCATTTGCTCCAGTTACCTTGATCCTTACGGAGCATAGGATCACATACAAGTGGAGGTTTCCTACTAAATTATTAGTCACCTACCAATGTCAACAAATCTCTATCTTAACTCCTAAAGATGGAATCAAACAGCTGCATAATTGGGGCATACTCCCTGACCCACCACCAAAGATTCCTACAAACAAGATGCGGACCTCTTACTTTTAATAAACCATTGACAATTGTTAATATCAATGCCCCTAATACACATCAAAAATATTTCTACAAAACTATCTTGCAAAAAATTCAACACAATCCCAGAGACCAACTCATTATCTGCGGTGATTTTAATGAAGTAATTGATCACTCACTAGACTCTTCCACCCCAAAGTGGAGAAGATCCCACTGCCCTTTCTTCTCTCATACTTTTAGAAGATTTCTATGATCCCTAGAGATGTCAACATAGCACGGAGAAGGATTTCACTTTCTACTCGAATTCCCAGAGGACCTACTCCAGAATCGACCTGTTCCTTACCTCCAAAACATTACTACAGTCCATATCTGCTTCCTCTATTGGGGTAATTTTGTGGTATGACCACGCTCCCACATCTATGACCCTCATCTTACCTCCCTCCAGCACATCACATAAATTGTGGCGATTGAACTCCTCCCTACTCAGTGCCAAAGATAGTAGGGAACACGTCGGCTCTGCGATCAAGGACTTCTTTACTCTTAATGTTGGATCCTTCTCTAACCCCAACACTCTGTGTAAAGTCTGTCATCAGAGGGACACTATTGAAATTGGGAGCTCAGAAGAGGACAAAACGTAACGCGACCCTCAACACATTTCTAGATGATATAAGGACTCTCAAAACGCGTAACAAGCAAGATCCTTCAGATGTAACTCGTCGCTTTGTGGACCTGAACCACTGGGCAGAGCACCACCAAATGCTTTCTCTGCCGATCTCCCTTGATGCAGAGAAGGCGTTTGATAGGGTCCATTGGAGATACTTAGAGACTGTCCTGAGGAAGTTTGGCACAGAAGGTACATTTCTATAGGCTATACTTGGTCTATATTCTACCCCAAGCCCTAAAGTATGGACATCAGACATTCTCTCCGACACCTTCCCGATCACCGGTGGTACCCGGCAGGGGGTGTCCCCTCTCACCCCTGATTTCTGCTTTAGTTATCAAACCCCTAGCCCAAGCAATTCAATCTAACCCTCTAATTTCTGGGATTTTAGTTGGGGACACCACCCATAAAATAAGTCTATACACAGGTGACATCATCACACTTACTGATCCGCTTCGTTCACTACCAGATACTTGCTGACTTTAACGCGGTCTCTATGTATAAACTAAACCACTCTAAATCCTCCATGATTGGTATTTCACTTTCACCCTCAATTAAAATGGACATTTCCAAGATCTCACCTTTCTCCTGGGCTCTCACCTTCACTATGACATACTTGAGCATTCAACTTGTATCTCCCTCTACCATGCTTCTCCGTATGAATGTCTCCTCTTTGCTCCAGAAACTTCGAACCATAAGCTCATTTAAGATGTCCATTAAAACATCTTGGGCTGGACGTATAGCCTTGGCTAAGATTGTTCTCCTCCCGCATGTCCTCTACTTCTTCAGGACTCTGCCGCTACCTCTACTACCAGCTGACCTTGCTAAAAATTCAACAAATTCTCAATTCCTTGAGGCCTTGACTACACTACGGACAGACTAGCATGACTAGCATGCATCTTCTCATCCCACTCTCTGAAATGCTGGAGGAAATGTGATGCTTTTGGAGACATTCTTCATATCAGGTAAAATTGTCCTCTCCTAGCCCCTTTTTGGAAGACAGTATTTGCTTTAATCGCTGATATGACTCACATTACCAGACAACTGACCTCGCAGGTGTCTCTCTTTGGCCTAGATGCTCTCCCCTGGCCCACAGCCTACACACCAATCATACAGCATGCCTTAATTGCAGCACGCATAGTCATATCCCGTGCTTGGAAAGATCCACTCCCACCAACTACCAACTCTCTCATCTCTGCTTTAAATGAGCACTGTCACATGGAATACCTCTTCTCCAAATCTCACCTACTGGGTGCAGCCTATTAATGTCCATAAGTGCAGCCTAATAGTGCCCATCTGTGCCACCTCACCAGTGCCCACCAGTGCAGCGTATCAGTGCCCATCAATGCCCACCAGTGCAGCATATCAGTGTCCATCAGTCCCCACCAGTGCAGACTATCAGTGTCCATAAATACAGCCTATCAGTGTTCATCAATGCAGCCTCGTCAGACAATCCACACAGGCATCGCATTGGGGAGAAGCGGAAGGACCTACCTGCCAGGCAGCTCTCTCCACATCCGATCAGCGCTCCGGGGATCACTGCGATACCGCTCCCACTCTAAACCCCTTACTTAACTGCATCCGCAGCCTCAGCCAACCATACATCGAGCGAGGTCTGAGATTTTTATTCTTTTTTGCTGCCACTGGATGTATAAACCACTTCCTCTGGTCCCAGGTAATCATGCATGCGATTGGACAACAAAAGGAGAAGCAGCACAGCGATGAGCCCATCGCTCTGTCACTCTGCTCTCTCCTCAAAATGCTCCTTGTCAGTCCATGATCAACTTCTTGTGGTGCTTCTTTTTCTCACACTCTAGCTCTGCTGTACAGGGTCTGCAAGGGGGCTAATACCAGGTCACATTCAGGCACTTAAACTGCTTGCATTTGGGCCCATTGGGGATTTTGGGAGTTTGTGCTGGACAGAGTGATTTAGAAGGTGTGATTTGCATTAGGAAAGTGGATTTCTGTTAGGAGGATGGATTTGGAGGGGTTGAGAGGGGTATTGTGATAGTAGGGATGATTGAAGGTAGAAGGGAAAATATGGGGAGAAGGATTAGAACTAGGAGAGGGTATTGGGGGGGGGGCAACTATGTGCTGGGAGAGGGGGATTTGGGGGGGTATTGTCATGGTAAAGATAATTGAGGGGATTTGTGCTAGGAGGGGAAATATGGGGAGGAGGTTTGGTACTAGGAGAGGGGCTTTGTGATGGGAGAGGTGGATTTGTGGTGGTGGGGTATTGTGATAGTGGGGATGATTGAAGGGATCTGTGCTAAGTGGGGAAATATGGAGAGGGGAGTAGTACTAGGAGAGGGTCTTTGTGATTCGGAGATGGGTATGAGGGGGGGGGGGGGTTGCACTAGGAAACTGGATTTCTGTTAGGAAGAGGGATTTGGAGAGCTTGAGGGGGCATTGTGATAGTATGGATGATGGGATGCCTGGTAGAAGGGGAAATATGGGGAGGGGGATTAGTACTAGGAGAGGGGATTGTGGGGGGTGGACTTTGTGCTGGGAGAGGGGGATTTGGGGGGGGGTATTGTGATAGTAAGGATGATTGAAGGGATTTGTGTTAGGAGGGGGAATATGGGGAGGAGGTTTGGTAGTAGGAGAGGGGATTTTGGGGAGTATTGTGATAGTAAGGATGATTGAAGAGTTTTGTGCTACAAGGGGATAAATAAGGAGAAGGATTAGTACTAGGAGAAGGGATTGGGGCAGGGGAGGCTTTGTGCTGGGAGAGGGGTTTTTGTTGTTGTGGTGGGGTATTGTGATAGTAAGGATGATTGAAGAGATTTACACTAGGAGGGGAAACATGGGGAGAAGGATTAGTACTAGGAGAGGGGATGGGGGTGGGGGGGACTTTGTGATGGGAGACAGGGATTTGGGGGGGGGGGGGGGGTTATTGTGATAGTAGGGATGATTGAAGGGATTTGTGGTAAAAGGGGAAATATGGGGAGGATTAGTACTAGGTGAGTGGATTAGGGAAGGGGTGGGGAGCTTTGTGCTGGGGGGGAGGGGGGGATTTGGAAGGGGAGAGGATATATGCTCAGAGGGGAAATTTGAGGGGTAGAAGAATTGTGCTAGGAGAGGAGAGTTGGGGAGGGGGGAGGGATTTAAACTGGGTGAGGGGATTTGTACTGGAAGAGGGGAAATTATTTTTTGGGGGGGGGAATTTATGCTTAGGGGATAAGTGTGAAGATTAGCGCTCAAATAATTTTTGGAGGAAGGAGAGGATTTTTACTGACACATAATGCTCATACATTTTTTTTTTTTGGGGGGGGGGGGCACCCTTTGGCATCAACACCCTAGGCACTAGATGGCCTTGTCCCGGCCCTGCAGATCAGAATTAATTTGTGTATGGTATATGTGTCTAGAGTTCAGCTTTTATACTCACTGAAATACCTTATAGCTTTTCTTTAGGACCATTCCAGATGTAAAGCAGGGTTGCCCCCCCCCTCCCCCCCCCCTCCCCCCCCCCAGGGACCCGACTCCATCGTCTCCTTGGTTTAATGGCCAGCATGGCTTCTAAATTCCTATTACTATCCTACAGAACCTCACCCTTTAAATTCTTTCATCTCTTCCACTGACGTGCACCATATTAAGTCTCAATAATGTTGACCCATGCAATATTTATTCCCCTCATCCCCTTGCATGATTAAAAAGCGCATTATTAAACAAAGATTAAGCCGTGTGTAAAATGAATTGTCATGATATGACACATTTAATACCCGGCAAAGAGCGATTATTAAAACAAGACAATAAAGCTGTATACATCGTTACATGAAATATAGAAACAAATAAAAATACATCCGCTGACAGCAGAGTAGCAATTGGAGTGGCATCGCAAATTACTGTGCAGTTATTTAAGATGAGACACTCAGTGTATTATTATTTAAGGAACCTATATACATTCGAACAATGGATCTTTGAAGCGGACCTGGCATCAGATATATTTTTCATGCTGAGTGGTGGCATGCAGGGCCGTTTTTAAGGCAGGGCAAAAGGGGCAGCTGCCCTGGGCCCTGTCATTGTTGTGGGGCCCAAAGCATCTGCCTCATACTTGGCGACTATCCCAGTTTAAATTCCCTTGTTCCTTGAGGTTTTAGTCCCATGCTGTGTCCTGATATCTCAGTGTGAAGTTCTGTTACTAATGCTGCCCGGCTCTGCCCTATTGTTGTGTACAGATGACTCACCTGCAGACCCTATCTTTATATATAAAAATACTGACATTGACATGTAAATAGTGACGACAGTCATATGTAAATAGAGGCAGACCGGCAGGATTCATATGTAAATAGAGGCGATATTCATATGTATATCATTCCCCCCTGATGTCATATCCACCATCACCTATACTGAATGCTGCCCACTGGGGAGGTGAAGGGGCATGCTTGAAAGCCTGCACTGCACTTCCACTGAGCCCAGGAGTCCTAGGATCCCTAGGAGCTTAATGTCTATTAATGGGCCCCCTCATCTCCCCAGTCCATGGTGTGCAGGAAGTGAGGAGATGATGTGTTGTAACCTCTAGCAACCAATCAGTAAGCAGCCAGGATGTGCAGTAACCTATAGCAACCAATCAATGAACAGTATTGATGTACAGTAATCTCTAGCAACCAATCAACAAGCAGAAATTATGTGCTGTAACCTCTAGCAACCTCTGATCTGAATCAGTAAACTGATTTTGAGTCTTGCTGCTTTTTATTATATGTCTCAAAGCAGGTGGAGAGCAAAACTGCATGGGGGGGGGGGGGGGGGGCAAAAAATGTTTTTGCCCAGGGTCCAATCAATATTAACCACTACAATACAGGGCACTTTCACCCCCTTCCTTCCCAGCCCAATTTTCAGCTTTCAGCGCTCTAGCGCTTTCAGTGACAATTGTGCAGTCATGCTACACTGTACCCAAATGAAATTTTTATCATTTTGTTTGCACAAATAGAGCTTTATTTTGGTGTTATTTATTCACGACTCCGTTTTTTTTTTTGCAATATAAGCGCAAAAAAAGCAGAAATTTGGAAAAAAAACAATATTTTCTTTTTTCTATTTAAAAAAAAATCAAATAAAATCAAATTTTGTCATAAATTTAAGCCAAAATGTATTCTGCTACATGTTTTTGGTAAAAAAAATTCCGTTAAGTGTATAATAATTGGTTTGTGTGATCACGGACATATGTACGCAAATGATCATGTACATATGTGTGCAGGTGATCACGTACATATGTGTGCAGATAATCATTGGGACATGTGATTTTAGTGGGACATATGTGGGGGACATGTTTTTATTATTAGGGACATGTGTTTTTATTATTTGGGGACATGTATGTTTTGGGGACAGGTGTGTTTTGGGGACATATGTGGGGACTGTGTTTGTACTGTGTGGTGTGTTGTGTGTTTACACTACACTGATGATCAGTGAGTAAAAAGCTGTAAAAAGCAGCCCATACTCACTGATCTGCAGCGTTCTGCTCTCCTCTCCTCAGCGGTGACTTCCGTGTGAGGAGAGGAGAGGAGAGCCGATTGCCTAGCAACCGGCTGTTTGTTTACATCACATGACGGCCGTGATTGGACACGGCCGTCATGTGATCAGGAGGGCCAATCACAGAGCCCTCCTGCCGATCTGAGATGTGCCGTGTCCGGGTGACACGAGCACATCGGGATCGCGCCGCTGCGCGGGCACGCGCGCGCGCGATCCCGCTACTCCTGAAGGACGTTCCTGAACGTCCTATCAGGAGTAGACGGCTCCCACCCGGCCGTATATATGCATTGGCCGGGTGGGAAGTGGTTAAAGACGGCCCTGGTTGCATGTTAGGCGATGTGCAAATCCAAGGTAATAATAGTCGCTCACAGAGATCGCAGTACTCCCCCTTACAATGCTCCATTTACAGAAAGCAGTGTCATCAGGTGCTAGGCCCCTATTAGTTAGACCCCTCTTGTAGTGATGTCATAGGTGGGCCTAGGTTTAGTTATTAGCCAGGATGGGATGAGCCCTAGTGCAGAGACCCCACCATCAGGTAAATTTAGCCAGCAAGTGGAGGCCCTGGACAGGGCTAGAGGCCTGGGAGAGGTAGACCTACACCGGGAAGGGCAAGCTGTAGACTTTCTGACCCTTTTGAAGGTGGAGACTAGGGCGGGTTCGCAAAAGGCCTTTTAGGCCAGACCAAGAGTTCCCTGGAATGAAGCTATCCACCTGGAGGGTCCCAGGAGAGGTGTACCTAAGGAGGAGGTGACTGCAGAGGTCCCTTCCCAGTAAGAACGAATGACTCTGGGTGGAGAGAAGCTGTTTGAGGGAAGATGGCTTAAAGGGGGAGTCCACCCTAACACTAAATTCACTACATCCACAGGCATCCACAGTATAAGACTAACCTATCTAGCCCTGTAAAGAAGAAATCAGTATACTGTACATACCTTTTCTGAAGCCACTTCGGTCCAGTCCCATGCTGAGATGCCAGCAGCTGCTTCACGGTGGAGGTGGGTGCAGAGGAGGTAGCTGACAATGGAAGCCCCATAGTAACTCTATGGGTGACGTCGCACCCCATTCATTTGACAGCCGTTGTCGGCTGTGTCCTCTGCTGGATACCGGACTGGAGCAGCTTCAAAATAAGTATGTATATGGATTTCTTCTTTACAGGGCTAGATAGGTTAGTGTTAGATTGTGTATGCCCTGTACATGTAACGATTTTAGCGTTAGCCCTTGTACACACGGTCGGACATTCCGACAACCAAATCCGTCTGATTTTGTCCGACGGATTTTGTCTGAAACTGTTGCATACACACGGTCGGACAAAGTTGCCGGAAAATCCGATCGTACTTAACGTGATGACGTTATTTCGTTAGGACGGGACTACGTTCAGGCTAGTAGCCAATAGCTTTGGTCTAGAAATTTGATCTGAGCATGCGTGGCACTTTGTCCGATCGGAATTCTCTACACACAATCGGACAAAGTCCGATCAGATCATGTTGTTGGAAAATTTTATAGCCCAGCTGGAAAACTTGGTCCGTCGGATATCCCGACGGAAACAGTTCGATGGAGCCCACACACTGTCGGATTATCCGACAACAAGGTCCTATCGGACACTGTCCATCGGAATGTCTGACCCCGTGTACAAGGGCTTAGGGTGGACTTTCCCTTTAATTAAAGGGCTGCATGATGCTTTCACATGTGACTACTGCAGACTGTCCACTAAATGCAATTGACATTGTACTGTCAAGTGCCCCGGATAGTATGTTGATGTGATTTGACTGAATACAAATACACACCACACTTTTCACATATTTATTTGTAAAAAAATATTGAAAACCATGTATCACTTTCCTTTTACTTTACAATTATGTGCCACTTTGTTTTGGTCTATCACAGGGATATGCAATTATTGGACCTCCAGCTGTTGCAAAACTACAAGTCCCATCATGCCTCTTTCTTTGGGTGTAATGCTTGTGGCTGTCAGAGTCTTGCTATGCCTCATGGGACTTGTAGTTCTGCAATAGCTGGAGGTCCACTAATTGCATATCCCTGGTCTATCACATAAAATCCCAATAAAATACATTTACATTTTTGGTTGTAGCATTACAAATTGTGCAAAATTTCAAGGGATATGAATACTTTTTCAAGGCACTGTAAGGCATTGCATACTAGCACATTATGAAATATTTACTTTAGAATGAAGCCCTCCATCAGCGCACTGTCAACACTGACAGAGCTTCCACCTTCCCCTGGTCTTCATTTCGGAACTCTGTCTGTAAGTGGCTAGGGTTGCCACCTGTCCAGGATTCACCCGGACAGTTCGGGTTTGGCATCATGCATCCAGGTTTCAGCCTGCCTGAAACCCGGACACATTATTCAGACTGGACTATGGCTTCCCAGAAGGGTTGCTGGCTGCAGTCTAAGCTGAGAGTGTCTGTTACACTCCCTTTCACACTGCCCAAAGCCATTATTAACAACCCCCCCCCCAAATACATGTACAGATGGGAGAGGAGTGAGGGCTCAATCTGCACCTCTTTCTCCCGCCCCTACCCCTCTGTCCACACTCCAGTCCCCAGGGATGTGCCTCGGAAAAGGAAAGTGGGGGCTGGAAATTTGAAGTCCAGCAGCCTCAGAGACATCTGGATGAAAGGTGCTGACTGCCAAGGGGTAAGTGAACTCACCATCCATCCCTGTTTGTGACTGAAGTCTCCCACCTTCTCTCTCCTGCCTCTGAGTGAGTACACTAAGGTAAAACAGTGTTCCCAGAGCACTTCTTACATCAGAGTTCTCCTTTACACCAAAGCCACAGTGTTCCCCCTTACATCAGAGTCCTCTCCGTACATCTCATCTCAGTGTTCCCCCTTACATCAGGGTTCCCAGAGCATCCCTCATGTCAGAGTCCCCAGAGTTCTCCTTTACATCAGAGTCTGCAGAATCCCCCCTTACAGTGAAAGGGAACTCTGCGAGTTCAAATGTAAAAGGAAAACTCTGTGGACTCTGATGTAATTCGGGACTCTTGTTATTAACTTCATATGATTAGAAATGCTATTTAATAGCAAAATATATGTATAGTTTCCAGTGTGAATATCTCCTGAACGGTGGACGTTTAGGGGATATTCATTTTTTAGGTAAAAATCACACAGCAAACGTTACGACAAATAGTAATTTGTTTGAGGGCACAATTAATACTTCTAGACCAGGGATATGCAATTAGCGGACCTCTAGCTGTTGCAAAACTACAAGTCCCATCATGCTTCTGCCTCTGGGTGTTATGCTTGTGGCTGTCAGAGTCTTGCTATGCCTCATGGGAGTTGTAGTTCTGCAACAGCTGGAGGTCCGCTAATTGCATATCCCTGCTCTAGATGTTCCCCATAGCATAGCAAAACTTCAGGTCCACTTTAAATTCTAGAATCAGCATGACACCCAGGCAACTTGCATCCTCAGAAAGAGATCATAAATGCAAGCCTCCGTATTTTCCTTACATTTTTTTCCTTTAGAATAAAAAAAAAAAAAAAGGCTGACACTGTCTCAAATGCAAAAGACAGCATTTGCATGTAATGGGGTAACTACAAGCCATCGGAGGAGGTATCAACGACACAATAAGCATGGAGTACATCTCAAATAACAATGGGTCAGAATCGGAGGCTAAAAGAAGAAGAAAAAAAAAAGCAGCTATGAGTAAAGTATCATCGAACAAAAGAAGTAGAGCCAATCAGTGAGAAATAACCGGGATCAACCAAGTGCTCTAATTCACGGCTCACAATAGAATTTAGATGAGATAATACAATCTCTTGGTCATTGATAATCAAAAGCTGAAGAGACATCAAGAAATAGCTTACGTAAATGACCAGAATCAGCAGTGGGGAATCTATGCTGATTTTATTGTCTTTTTGTATTTTTGCATAGACAGCATGTGATTAAAGTGGGATTGCGCTGAGACCCTTGCAACCTCAAAACTTTTTCTCTGAGGACCTGACAATGAATGCATTGCTAATTCTCTATGATGTCAAAAAGTTATAGAGTAAATGAAGCGTTGCCTTCATTGAATTCTTTATGACCTATCGACATAACCTTACCAACATGACCCTCGGGGTGCTATGCCCTTTTTTTTACTCCTTCTTGGAATATACAATGAACGTATTGTTTTATACCCTAGATTACTTAAAATGGTGTTGCCACCAAAAAAAAAAAAAATGCTTAAAAAATGTAAAAAAAATAATTGGAAAAAAAATGTATTCACCTCTAAATGCCTGTTGCTAGGGGGTCCATTGTAGTCTGCCTCCTTCATTGCCCGGGCTGGTGACATCACTTCTCCTCACGGCGCACAGTCATCTGGGACCTGTCACGTGTCCCAGATGACTGTGCGGCGTATCACTGTGCTCGGCGCCGCTCGCGCATGCGCAGTGGGTGCTTGGCTGTGAAGCCACAGCCGTGTGCCCACAGTAAGAATGCCGGCGCCGCGAGCGGAGCAGGGGAACGAGGGGGGACTTCGTTCCCCCACATCGCTGGACCCTGGGACAGGTAAGTGTCCGATTATTAAAAGTCAGCAGCTGCAGTATTTGTAGCTGTTGACTTTTATTTTTATTTTATTTTAGGGGGCACCCCACTTTAAAAGCAGTTTTTCAATCTTTTTACAAAAAATTAAAACAAATACTGTAGCTGCTGACTTTTAATAAAAGGACAGTCGCCTATCCAGGGGTCCAACACCCTTGTTCACCTCTTTTTTGTCAGTCTTTGAGTCCCAGACGCTGGCATGCTTACTGTGGGCAGTGGGCTGTGGCTCCGCTTCACACCTGGCTGCCCACTGAGCATGCTTTGTGCTTTGTGAATGGTCTCACAGTCTTCTTGGACGTGTGATATGTTCCAGAAGGTTTGCTGACAGGGGGAGGACTTCCGGTGGATCGCCGCAGCAGTCCAACAGGAAGCAAGGGTGGATACTTGTCAAAACCAGGTACCCGTAACCATAATTAGAAGAGGAAAGGGGGAGGAGGGCATAAAGCTGAATTACCTCTTAAGGGTGAAGTTCCACTAATAATCTAAGACAGAGGTCTCCAAAGTTTCCAAAAAAAGGGAAAGTTTACTGTCCTTCAGACATTAGGGGGGCCGGACTGTGCCCAATGGGAGTAAGCAATGCCTGGTCTTTGGTATTGGGGTGAGAAATAGTTGGTGTTATTGGGAAGAATAGAGACCCATTTTTGTTGTCAGTGAAAGGAAGTATGCCCCATTCTTGGTGTTAGTGGCAGGAGATATGACGCTATGGGTGCGGCAGTGTGCAAAGGGTCTTAGAGAATGCTTAAATTGGACCTGAACTCAAGAAGTGAGGATTTGCTTTGTTGTAGGGAACATCTAGAGATGTTAATTGCTTCTGAAAAACATCAGTGTACTCCTGGTCTGTGAGTGTGCTTAGGCACTCCTGTACATCTGCAGAATGAGATCTAAGGCACTGCTGCCTCTGGCTGCTACTCTTGCGAGATTTTGTGATGTCAGTACTGTGCTGCTTACTGTTCTCCTTGCTGGAGACACTGACCTGAGGAAGGAAAGCCCTGCTTCTTCCAAGACACAGTGCAGAACAAGGCATTTCTAAAACTAATGCCGCGTACACATGACCGGACTTTTTGACAGCAAAGGTCCGACGGAAAATTCGATCTTGTGTGGGCTCCATCGGACCTTTGCTTGCCAAAAATCCGGCGGACTTTAGAAATAGAACATGTTTTAAATTTTTCCACCGGAACTCCGCTGGACCAAGAAATCCGTTCGTGTGTATGCTGGTCCGACGGACAAAAAACGACTCTAGGACAGCTATTGGCTACTGGCTATTAACTTCCCTATTGTAGTCCAGTCGTACGTCATCACGTTCGAATCCGTCTGACTTTGGTGTGATTGTGTGTGGCCAAGTCCGTTCATTCGGAAAGTCCGTCGGAACTCCGACGAAACTCCGTCGGAAAGACCACCGGACCTAGTCCCTCTAAAAGTCCTGTCGTGTGTACGCGCCATTAGAAAAAAAGACTGAAGAGAGAAGAAGAGAAGCAGTTTAGCAGTTAGCTTTCAGATTTTCTTGTTTATAATCTAACCCCACATATATTGACCTGGGCAGCACAGTGGCTTAGTGGTTAGCACTGGGGTCCCAGGTTCGAATTCTGGTCAGGACACTATCTGCATGGAGTTTCCATGTGCTTGCATGGGTCTCCTCCGGGTACTCTAGTTTCCTCCTACGCTCCAAAGACATGCTGTTGAATTAATTGGCTAGTGGCTCCTGTCCAAACTGTGTGTGTGTAAGCATGTGAGATAGAGACCTTATTTTGTAAGCGCTTAAGAGCAGGGACTGATATTAATGTACAGCATTTAAAGTACTGTTTAAATTGTTGGTGCTATATAAATACCTGTAAAACCTAAACTAGTAAAGGGCTCCCTTGCATCCTTACTATACCACTTCTGCAGTGCAGAGTCTCCAGTTGCCTGGTCCCTCTGTCATTCATTCACATATCCTATGCCCCTATTTGATTCTGTATTGAGGTACAGTAGGGTTGGCAGATGGAACCAATCTTTAGACTTGGTTCACACCTACGCATTTAATGCTTTTTGCAGTAATGCACTACAGTCCATTTAACATGGTTTTCCTATGGGACACGTTCACATCTATGCTTTTTTTTTTTCAGCCGCTGCGTTTTTGGAAAGGTTCAGGGACTGTTTGGAGGCCGGGTTCACACTGGTGCGGTGCAGAATTTACAGCAATGTCTTGTGTAAGGCTGGATTCGCACCTATGGCATTTTTAGTGCTTTTTGCATTTTGCAGATTTGCACTACAGTCCATTTAACATAGTTTCCTATGGAACACGTTCTGTAGAGCAAATCTGCAGAATGCAAAAAGCACTAAAAATGCATAGATATGAATCCAGCCTAAGGCTGAATTCACACCAAGGGCGTTTTTAGTGCTTTTTGCATTCTGCAGATTTGCTCTACAGAACGTGTTCCATAGGAAACCATTTTAAATGGACTGTAGTGCAAATCTGCAAAATGCAAAAAGGCACCAAAAATGCCATAGGTGTGAATCCAGCCTAAAACAGTTTGCGAAAAAGCAGTGCAGTTTGTAGAATCAAAAATTTCACACCCATGTGAGCCGATTGTGGTATGGCAAAAAAAAAAGAAAAGGATCTTGCACAATTCTGGTGCAGATGTGGTGTGATTTGAGCCATACAAAATAAATGGCTCAAAACGCACTGCTGCAGAATCGCAGGTGATTTGAACGGGAAAGCGGTGCGATTCCTGTCCGAGGTACTTGCGTTTCCCGCACTGGTGTGAAACAGGCCTAAAAGCAAAATGGTGCATTTTTTTGGTTCAATGGACTTCGATGGAGAAGCTGCAGAAAAGTATCAGACCAGCAACGGACACGCTTGTTGAGAGCTTTATCGACACTTTTACGTTGATAGTCTGACTCACTCCCAGTTTCACAATGAATCGCGTTAAAGTTTTACTCCAAGTGACTAAACTCATATTCTTACCTTTATGGGTCACAGCCTTGTGGTTTGGTGTTCAGTATATTTAACACCTGGATCAGCAAAATGCTTTTTGAAAGAAGCTTGGGTATGTTATTTTGTATGGTGACACTGACCACACTTTCTGTTCTGAAAGTACTTTTGTGCAGACAATCAAACGTGTGAATTCACTCTTACCTCACACGAGAGGATAGCCCATAGTCAAAGGACCATGCAAAAATGCAGTACATCTGCACACAGATTATTGTCCATTAAGCTCTTTCACTTTATTTCAAAAGCATAGTAGCATAAAACAGTCAAGCTCCCATTTCCCATGATCTTGGGTAATAGCTAGCCATGGGTTGCCACCTCATCTGTTTAAAACCCGAATAAGAAAAAGCGGACTTCCACTGTGTCAGCATTGGCAGTGTGGTGGTCCCCAGGGGTCAAATCCTGGGGGAAAAAGTGTGGGGACTCCCACCCAAGATCCACTTGCCCACCAAAAAAATAAAAAACAATACGCTCATATGCACAAACGCTTCAAAGTGGTATTTTTCATCCAATTTTCGTATTGTGTGTATGAAGTTTAACTGTTAGTACATAAAAAAAAAGCAATCCTCAATAAACATAAATACGGTAATTCTCTGAATAATCAACATTCATTCAATTGTGCTTCCATGTAAATGTGAACATCGTGTTCTGATCTTTATTGGGGAATTTTATTTTGTATATAGAGTGTTTATGTGGTGAGTTTACACTTTTCATTGAACAGAGTTTGGATAACACAGGGTTAAACGGAAAGGTCATAAATGAACTGCACATTATCTGGACAGAATGCTTGGGGAGATAGTGATGTGTTCCTGCTTAGGAGATGTATGTTAGCTTTGGGGGGGGGCTGCAAACTCTGCAGGGGCTCCAACACACACTCGCTGCTATTCCAACCCTTCACATATTTCCACATAAACTTCCCTCCTGGCATTAAACTTTGCCAGGTATTGTGCTCAGCTTACCACCCCAAACTGATGTTCCTCCCTCAGCTCACCTCTCTCCCTGCATGTACTGTGAGCAGAATAGCTGTGCTCCTCCTCTGGGTTCTCTCATCATATGACACTGAAGATGGAGGAGGGGGGGATTCAGCGGGACACACAGAGCAAGTATGCAGGAGACTGGGGGGGGGGGGGGGATGAGGAGACAGAAAATCAGGAGGGCCCAGCAGGGAGGAGCATCACGAGAGGTCTGACTAAATACAATCTGTTAGCTGCAGGGACCTGATCCAGGGTCGGGACAAGGGGTGGGCAGGAGGGGCGGCTTCCCCTGGTGCAATGGTTTATTGCAGGGGTAGGGGGCACACTGACCCTAACCCTAAGGGAAAGGTGGGCGCAGTTTGGCATTTTTGCCCTGGGCGCTGGATGACCTTGTCCCGGCACTGACCTGATCTACCCATAAGCTAGCTGTGATTGACAGGTAGGTCGAAGCAGAAGCTGTCATGGGGCCCCCTACTGGCAATGCCTGAATGGTCAGGTGTGCAGCACTTACTATTGCGAGCTGTGTCGGCAGCTGCCACACACCTCGCATACTTCAAAGTCTTGCAGGACTCGGCTGCTAATGGGAACCGAGTTCCTGTTGTTAAAAAAGTACAGGAACTCCGTTCCCATGCGTTCCCGCAGGACTTGAGCCATGGTGGTCCCATCCCTGTGTATAGACCAAAAAAAAAAAACCCTAGATGGGACTTTAACAGACCACCAACACATGCAAGGAAACTATAAAATATAGTATTTATTAGTACAAAAATGATAAAAACAGATGACTAGCATCTGAGCAATGGCAATATGCAATACAGTACAGAACAAAAAACAATAATATGTTAAAGTCCCATCTAGGTTTTTTTGGTTTAAAACCGAACAGGTTCTGTGGCTGATTAAGGTGGTAATTAAACTCACTTGGTGCCTTATTTGCATGTAATTAGCCTCAGAACTTATGTAATTCATATGTGTTTGGGTTTAGGCCGGGTTCACACTGGTGCGACACGACACTCGTCCTACTTTGGATCCGACTTTGCCCTGCGACTTGAAGTCAGAGGCGCGTCCAACTTCAATGAACGGGGATCCGACTTGGGTCCCCGGAAATACCAGGCACTGTGTTTGGTATGAATCTTGAGGGGGAATTCCACGTCAAATTTTAAATAAAAAAACCGGCATGGGTTCCCACTCCAGGAGCATACCAGGTCCTTTGGTCTGATATGGATTTTAAGGGGGACCCCCTATGCCGAAAAAACAGCGTGGAGGTCCCCCCAAAATCCATACCAGACCCTTATCCAAGTAGGCAATGAGGCACAAAGCAAGGTCCATAAAGAAGAATGGTTAAACATTCCCATAGACACACTCCTAAACCTTGTGGACGGCCTTCCCAGAAGAGTTGAAGCTGTTATAGCTACAAATGGTGGGCCAACTCAATATTGAACCCTACGGACTAAGACTGGGATGTCATTAACCGCTTGCCAACCAGCTGCTATCATTATACTGCAGCGGGTTGGCACGGCTGCGCAAACCGCCGCAGGTGTACGTCGGCCACTTTAAGAGTAAGGCTTTGCATTTTTAGTGCTTTTTGCATTTTGCAGATTTGCTCTACAGAACGTGTTCCATAGGAAACCATGTTTAATGGACTGCAGTGCAAATCTACAAAATGCAAAAAGCACTAAAAATGCCATAGGTGTGAATCCAGCCTTATAAGGGGCACCCATGGCTTGACGCCGGAGCCGATGCACGTGGCTGCCGGCCGCAATGTCCGCCGGTGACCTGCGATTGCTCCTCAGAGAGCCAGAGCGGGGATCTGTCAATGTGAACAGACAGCTCCCCATTCTGTCAGGGAAGTAGAGACAGATCTGCTGTTCCTAGTGATCAGGAATAGTGATCTCTCTCTACTCCCAGTCAGTCCCCTCCCCCCACAGTTAGAAAAACCTCCCTAGGGAACATTTAACCCCTTGATCGTACCTGGTGTTAACCCCTTCCCTGCCAGTGACATTTATACAGTAATCAGTGGCTATTTTTAGCTCTGATCACTGTATAAATGTCACTGGTCCCTAAAAATCGCTGATCATCGCCATTACTAGTAAAAAAAAATTATACGCTTATTGCGTTTTTGTTTTGTTTTGTTTTTTACCAAAAATAAGCAAAAGAATGCATATTGGTCTATACTGATGAAGAAATATGTTTTTTTTATTTTTATTTTTTATTTGGGATATTTATTATAGCAAAAAGGAAAAAAATATTGAGTTTTTTTCAAACTTGTCTCTCTCTTTTTGTTTATAGCGCAAAAAATAAAAAACGCAGAGGTGATCAAATACCACCAAAAGAAAGCTCTATTTGTGGGGAAAATAGGACATCAATATTGTTTGTGTACAACGTCACACGACCGCGCAATTGTTAGTTAAAGCAACGCAGTAAATGGCCTGGTCAGGAGGTGGGTAAAGATCATGTACATGTAAAGGCAGGTGTGCCAATACTTTTGACAAATTATATATATATATATATATATATATATATATATAAATATATATATATAAATATATATATATATATATATATATTTATGGTGTAGAGCCCTCTGACCGATACGGATAAGGATGAAAGACAATGATAACATAAACTCGCTTACTTGAAATGGACCTGAAAGTGTGCCCTGGTCTAACGTACGGTATACCAAAATAAGGGGGCATACCTTAAAATGAAATAAATATGAAATGGGTGAAATGAGTACTCATATGAGGAGTGTGCTAGAGTAAAGGCCTGATAAAGGGGCGGGTGGGCGGGTATCGCGCACCGGAACCGACGAGGAAGGATGGGCGAACGGCTGCTTATATACCACCGGGCTCCACCCATAATTTCAGGCCACCATACTGGCCTTTCTATTTATGGTGTAGAGCCCTCTGACCGATACGGATAAGGATGAAAGACAAGGATAACATAAACTCGCTTACTTGAAATGGACCTGAAAGTGTGCCCTGGTCTAACGTACGGTATACCAAAATAAGGGGGCAAAACACTCAGGTAGGGGAAGCATTTTATTGAACACAGACTGTTACTGGGTAAGCTTGACAAAGGCCTGGGCCATCTCAATCTGCGGATTGGGTACGTAACGTGCAAAACAGGAGGACTTCCATCTACCCAACTTTTTGATAACATGGACCGGGACCCCTTGGCGGGAGGCCGTTGAAGCTGCCCCGATGCGAAATGAATGTCCTGAGTAGTGCGCAGGATTGAGGTGAAGGATGCCCAGGAGTATCCTGACATGCTCCATGAACTGGGCTGCGTTGAGAGGTTTTGAGTGAAAGGGTAGAAGTGGGCCAGTCCCTGGTTGATCGGCCAAAAGGGTCAACAAGCGGGAGAGGACAGTAACCGGACACCAGCGGTTGTAGGTCTTATAGAAATGTATGTCCGTACCTGGGCCAAGCTGCTGTGTCTTGGAAACCGCTAAGTGCAAGATGAAATGGTCCTCGAACCTGACTAGATGGTGCTTGCACAGCATACGTGCCGAGGGGCTACTGCAGGTAAACTCGCCTGGCCGCAGGAAGCCGTAGAAGGCCAGATGTATGGCTGCTTGCAGGACGACACTGACATGGAGACCGAAAGGTGAAGAGGCCAAAATGTCTGACATGTCCCTGAACACTTCGCCTGTGATAGGCAGCCGTTTGATGCTGGAAACTGGCCGACGTTTCTGAATGCCGCGCATGAGAGCCCGGACGGCGTGAAAGGTAAATAAGGAGGGCTTGGTAGGGTCCTGGAGGGACGTGAAGTGTTGTACCCCGGCCAAGTACAACCGGATTGTGTTGAAGGATAATGCCAAGTCCGAATGGCAGTAGGAAAGGAAGGCAAGGACTTGTTTGACCCGGGAGGACTCTGTATTGTGAGATGATGCGAAGCGACTAAAGGCCCTCCAGGCCGACTGATAGGCCTTGCGGGTATTGTCTGAGAGGGAGTGATCGATGAGTTGAGTTGCCGCTGACAAGTGTGGGGCTAATCCAAGATCAGTTGAGACCAGTCCGGGATAGCTGCTGATGTTGGTTCGGCTCCGGGTACCTGATCAAAAAATGAAACAAAGTTAAAGCGGGAGAGGGCATCCGCCGCCTGATTAAATTTGCCGGGAACAAAGGAACAATGAAGGTTGAACTGAAACAATAATGAGAGCTGGGTCAGTCGCCGCAGGAAGGACATAATCTGTAGAGACCTGGACCTGCCTTTATTAACAATCTCCGCAGTGGCCAGGTTATCTGTAGAAAAGACCACCGTCTGGCCCGACCAGCTGCGGCCCCAGGTGTGTGCAGCGGCTACAATGGGCTATAGCTCAAACAGGGAGGACGTCTCAGTGAAGCCAGGAATAGCCAGTATCTGTGGAGGCCAGGGGGCTGCGAGCCAGAGGTTGCCAAAGATCGCCGCAAAGCCCGTGGAGGCCGCCGCGTCGGTCACCACCCGAGGTGAAAGGGCGGACACGGAGGGGACGAACAGGGACACTCCGTTCCAAGAAGATAGGAATTCCTCCCACATGGCTAGGTCTGCCATAGCCGCGGAATCCAGGCTGAGTACTTGCTCCGGGTCCTGAGAGTGGGATAACAAGGCTAACAGGCGTGACACGAACGAGCGCCCCTGGGGGATGATGCGCATAGCAAAATTAAGCATACCAAGAAGGGACTGAAGTTGTCTCTTGGTACAAGTTCTGGCATGAGTGAAGTCCCTCAGGACCGTCCTGATGCGGGTCAGTTTATCCGGGGGAAGGCTGGCCTGCATAGTGTTAGTGTCTAGGCTGACCCCGAGGAAGGTGATAGCCTGCGACGGACCCTCCACCTTGTGCTCGGCGATGGGGACATTAAGATTATTGAAGACTACCCTCAACTTACCCAGATCTCGTGGAGGAGAGCCGGGTGGCTCTATCAGCAGGAAGTCATCCAGATAATGAATGACTTCCTGACACTGGGCTACGTGTAACAAGATCCAAGCAAGAGCCTGCGCGAAGGTGTCGAAGAGCCAAGGACTACTCTTGGACCCGAACGTCAGTTTAGTGGCAAAGTAGTACCGCTGCCTCCACTTGATTCCATGCCAGCACCAGAGGGACGGATGGATGAGAAGAAGTTTAAAAGCGTTTGAGATGTCGGCCTTGGAAAGCCAGGTACCTGTGCCTGTTTTAAGAATGGCCTGGATGGCCATGTCTACCGATGCATATTTAAGGGAGAACTCCTCAGAGGGAATAAGAGAATTGAGGCTGGGAACCGTAGAGGAATGAGGCGCTGACAAATCATAAACCAATCTGAGTTTATTAGAGAACTTGCCCTTGACAAGCCCAATAGGGCTGACTCGCCAGGTGCTGAAAGGGGGCTGTTCAAAAGGGCCGATGACAAAGTCCTGATCTAGCTCAGATTGCAGCAGTTGGTCGATGGCTTGTTCATCCGTGGCTGCTGACCGTAGGTTCTGGCATTCGTGCGTGAAGTGAGGGAGAGAGATAAGTCCAGTGTGAAAACCTTCTGTGAAGCCCTGGACGAGGAAGGTGGACAGTGAGGGGGTAGGGTGACTGGAAAGGTAGACACTAAGCCATGCGACATTGAGCCGGCTCAGTCAAGACCTTTTGAGCTGCTTGACCTCACACATGAGCCGGGGGTGAGCTCTATGACACTGGGTGCACACATGGAGCAGCCTACACTGACTAAAGTTACACGACCCACTGTTGTAGTTGTTGCAGATCGGAGCACCGCCCATGGTCTTAACTGGGTGCCCTAGCTTATCGGTCTGTGGCGGGCGAGCTGGTGCTTGCAGGCCCTGAGCGGTACCCGAGGTAGATGGACCGTCGAAGGGAGGGGCTGCCACTGAGGTAGCGCACCAGGCCGCAGTATGTGTTGCTGACTGGCATATTGCACACAGAGGGGACCGTAGCCCCGCAAAGTGGCGGCAAAACAGTTCGGTGTCCATGGTGCTCCAGTCCGTAGGGGTCTGGAACTGGGAGAGCCTGGCAGCTGCTCTAGCGGAGAAGGAGCGGTGGTAGTCATAGAATGAAAACCCGCCGTACTTGTACACCAGGTCAACTACCACGTGGAGGTACCGATCTAGCTCCTCCCTTCTGCCAGGGGAGGCTGAGCAAATGATGTCCCTCATCATGCCGAAGGCCAGGGAAAACTCGGTGATAGAGAGTTTCCTGTCTAGTCTGGGATCCTTGGCTTTGAGGACCACTGATACGTCCCCCCAAGTATACGCCTTATTCTCTGCCAGCTCATGAATCGAGATCAGAAGAGAAGCCAAATTGACGTCTTTGCCCTCTAATATGTCTTTCCTGATGTTTGCTGACACCAAATGAGATGGGTACACTATTGGTGCACCTCCGGAGATACCTGCGGGAAGACTAGCAACTGGCTGGGATGCTGACACTGGCGGAGAAACAGAGGGGTGGGTCTCGAGGAGGGCCACTCGGCCCTGTAGATCAGACATCGAGGTTGTGAGGGACGACACCAGGGTGTGGAGCTGCGAGATAGAGGAGGCGATGGAGCCCAATGAGGCCTGCTGAGCCGAAGCCTCCACCACCGCGGGGGGAGGAAACAGGAGCCGGAAAAGCTCTGCCTTTCTGGCTGTTGCTGGAAAGGGGACGCCCCTGCGTCTCAGCTCGGCTGTCAGCCTGGGAATGGTCCATGCTCTGAAGGCCCTTTGGCTGCCATTTTCTGAAACGGATGGAGACAATGGAGCCGTGAGGTCCTCGCTGTCAGCCTGGGACATGGTAACAGAACGTGGGTCTGATGAGGCTACGCCCTCTGATCCGGGTTTTCTCCTAATACGGACCTACAAGGGGTGACATGGATTATAACTGGTTGGAGACTCCTACAGAAATACCTGTTTTTAAGGAAGGATGCTTTGCTGAAGGGCGTTTTCCCCCTAGATGATTATGCTTACCTAAGGAGGCACCGTCCGACCAGGTGCAGGCTGGACCTACTGAACTCGACTGACCTGAGGAGACGAAGGTGAAGTTTTTGTTTGAGACTCGCACCTGATGAAGGCTAGCTAACAGTGGAGGTGAGACTTCAGACATGAGATGAAAATGACACAAATGAAAGAAACAGATGAAATTTCTCTCCTCTTCCCCCCTACCCCCTTTTATTATATATATATTTTCCCCCTTCTTTTTTTTTTTTTTTTTCCTTTTACCGTGAAATGAGGCTGACGAGCAAGGGCCCCCCGACAAGAATCCAACATTGAAGAATCAACTGGACTAGAAGCGGGAAGCGATACGTGACCGTGAAATGAGTAAATCTGCCATGACAGAGATCCGAATCGCCATGCCACAAACTTGCGACCGAGCACGAAACGGAAACTGGAGCATGTACTGAAATGAGGCCATTCCTGGGGCACGCCGGGACGAATTGGACCGTGAATGTGATTTATTCGTACCGGAACGTGATAGGTGAAATGAAATGAAACCCATGACAAAGACTGGAATCAGAAGACGAGCCCATGCACCTAACAGATGAATCCTGTCTTTGGAGCATGTACTGAAATGAGGCGTAGCAGCTGGGCACACCGGGACGAATCGGTGCATCCAATAAATGCAACAAGATTCGAATCGGAGCGTAATAAGTGACAGAAATGATATCCCATGACAGAGACAGGAATCAACGACTGGACTGATGGTAGCAACAAAGAATCCGTCTCTGGCGCATGTACTGAAATGAGGCGTAGCAGCTGGGCACACCAGAATGAATCGGTGCATAAACAATATGCGACAGGATTCGAATTGGAGTGTAATAAGTGACAGAAATGATGTCCCATGACAGAGACAGGATTCAAGGACTGATCTGTAGGTTTACCACAGAATCCGTCTCTGGAGCATGTACCGAAATGAGGCGTAGCAGCTGGGCGCACCAGGACGAATCGGTGCATAGAGGAATGCGACAAGACTCGATTTGGAGCGTAATAAGTGACAGAAATGGTATGCCATGACAAAGACAAGAATCGGGACCGTGCGTGATCCTGCGAGTGATTCAGTCTCTGGAGCATGTACAGAAATGAGGCCGAACCCTGGGGCACTTCAAAGTGAATCGGTGCACCGGAGGTGCGACAGGATTCGCGCCGGAGCGCGACTAGTGACAGAAATGATTTTGAAACAGTAGAAATGACTGTTACTGAAATGAATGAAACGAGATGAAAATGAGACACATAACACAATTGCATGAATGAAGAGACATATTCGAACTGGAGTAGACCAAGCGAAACGTGCGGACTGTTTGCCTTGTCGTAACAAGCAGTCGGCTGTGAGTCGAACGATTCGACCGCTACAAATAGAAATGCTCGGGCAGTCGAACGGTTTCGACTGCCGTACCTGCGAATGAATCGCCTGACGTGGCGTGATCGAACGTGTCGAACGATGATAACGACTACATCGAAAGTAGAACATAGTGACATGCACACGAGGCCACCGAAAACATTCGATATGAAAGAACCGAGCGGCTCGTGAGTATAAGCGTGATGACGGTACATCGAAAACATAATGAAAAGAGGGTGCCGAAGCCCTACCTGCGACAGCCGGCCCGAGGCGTAGCGACAAATTCGACGGGTACAACGATACTCCGACGGCGAAACCTACGGATGCTGATGGATGAGAGACGGTTTGTCAAAAAAAAAATTGGAGATGAATAACGCGGGAGCTGACGAACAGGCTCACTGCGTCTGGTCTGGATAGTCGGCCCTTGATATCTGACGTATCAGGTATCGCGCACCGGAACCGACGAGGAAGGATGGGCGAACGGCTGCTTATATACCACCGGGCTCCACCCATAATTTCAGGCCACCATACTGGCCTTTCTATATATATATATATATATATATATATATATATATATATATATATATATAAACAGTATATGACCTATTTGTGCATTTATTCTTGATTCCTCTACTAGTATCCCCATTACCATATTCGCTCTTAAGTTTCTTACTCTAGAAGAAAATCTTTTCTAGAATTTTTATTACAATTTATTTATTGGTGCATTTTATAAACAAATAAGCCATTTCGATCCTGTATCAATGCATATCTACACCTTTGTTGTTTCAGCATGACAATTATATCGCAAGAATAGATTGTACATTTTTTATGCTTGTTTTGTATGCTTGCATGTTTGCCCTGAAGAAGGGGGAGGCAGCTCTCCCGAAACACTTTGCCTCGATGTGTTTATTCTTGATTCTCAATAAACGACTGATATCCTTTAATCAAGTGTGGCATCACTCCATACTCTGTGCGCTCCTTGTTTCTTATTTAAATATCCCTTCTACTGAAGCTACACCAAAGTCGGACCGGATCGTTCAGGTAGCATCCCAGACTTTCCAAGAGAGACATAAGTCTCTGTTTATTCACAAAACCGCTGTGATTGTAAACAATTACCTTGTAAAACAACCCATTCCGTAATAACGAAATGAAGGCAAAGCATTTGTGTAAGATATTTAAAAAAAAAAAAACATTATAAATACCTTTTTTTTCCCTTTCTTATAAGTGATCACATTCCCTCTGTTGTCAGCTGCATGAGAGCTGAGGGAGGAGAAGCAGCAGTACACTGTGCTTCCCAGTGAAGGGTTGTTCGGGGAGAGCATGTCAGGACAAGTCTGATCATTGGAAGAGAGCAGGCTGAGTTCCCAGCATAGCTAGAGAACTGGCCACGCTGTGTTCTCCTGCCTGGTGTGGTCAGTTGCTAATAGGAAGGCAGAGGGACTGGCAGGAGCACCAATATAGCAATAGCTATAGCAATAGCAATACAAAGAGAATGGGCTACTTTTTCATAACGTGGTACAGCAGACACATATTATGCCCTGTACACATGGTCAGACATTCCAACAACAAAATCCGTCGAATTTTGGCCCAAACATGTCTTGCATACACACGATCGCACAAAGTTGTCGGAAAATCCGGTCATGCAGAACGCTGTGACGTAAAACACGTACGACGGGACTATAAACGGGCCAGTAGCCAATAGCTTTCGTCTCGTAATTGTTTCTGAGCATGCGTGGCACTTTGTCTGTCGGAATTGTCCATCGGAATTGTCTACACACGATCTGAATTTTGTTGTCTGAAAATTTTAGATCCAGCTCTCAAACTTTGCGTGTCGGAAATTTCCGATGGAGCCCACACACGATCGGATTTTCCGTCAACAAGATCGCACATTTTCCGTCGGAAAGTCCGACCTTGTGTACAGGGCATTAGAAGTATGAAATGTTGGGTTTACATATTCTTTAATACAGACCAAAAAATAAATCAAATCTGTTCAGCGTGGCCCCCAAGCTCAAATGAACCAGACAGATGGGAGAAACAAAGATGGCGTCCCTGGACCCGGTGTGTGACCTCAAATTCACAGATCACAGCAGATCAACTTTGGAATTTGTTGATCATGTGAGTATGTTTATAAAGCCTACCCCAGTTAAAAAGATAAGAGAAGGATAAACAACAAAAAAAAAAGAACATGGGGGGTGGTGTGAAGTTGCTCTTTAGGTGAAGCCATCATACCAACATCCATTTACCCAACATATACAACGCCCACGCTTCCTTTAGGTTCAGATCACTGACACAGGAATCCCAATTGATTCTGCAGTGCTTATATTTAGAAGCTTTAAATGAAATCAGGTTTGCAACTTACTGTTTTCCTCAATGTTCTCCCAGGAATTTATAAATTTATATTTATAAAGCAGCAAAGCGGAACAAGTAGAACCTATACAAATGAACAGGGAGAGCCTTGTAGTACAAGTAATTACATACACCACTGTTACCATTCTGTACTGGGCATTAAACGCTTGTATTTAGTAACTACTGATTTTAAAATAATATTCGTCTTCCTTTTATCCTGGATTTCCCCCTTCGAACTCAATTCATTTGAAATATTTTTGACGAATGTGTTACTTTTGTAATAGAACATGTAAAGGGAAGGCCATAGTCTATTCAAAGTTGTTGATCAATTAACACAAAACGCCAACCTTGAGTTAAGGAATTTAGCTGCTTTTGCAAATGTGATGGTGGTTTTCAATTCAGCTGTTTTCAAAAAAAAGTTTCCATGGCTGCCAATAGAATTCTAAAGACCCTTTTCCTTTCATAGTTATGATAATATTTGTATAAATCATCAATAAATTACACAGTGTATCAAACTATTCCCAATATTCCAGCTCCAGTAAACCCTTCCTAACACACAAGCATTTACTCCATGGTGACCTTAATCGGGAACCTATTCACATACTGGTTCACCAGTTTGGAGGTCTGGTACAGCCAGGCATGTACTAGCCATTGGGACTACCGGGAGTTTCCCGGTGCGCCGATGGCTCAGTGGGCCAATCTGATGTAAGGGGGTGCTGATGGGACACTCTGATGTAAGGGGCTGCTGATGGGACACTCTGATGTAAGGGGGCTGCACATGGGACACTCTGACGTAAGGGGGTGCTGATGGGACACCCTGATGTAAGGGGGCTGGTAATGGGACACCCTGATGTAAGGGGGCTGGTAATGGGACACTCTGATGTAAGGGGTGCTGATGGGACACTATGTTGTAAGGGGACTGGTGATGGGACACTATGTTGTAAGGGGACTGGTGAGGGGACACTATGTTGTAAGGGGGCTGGTGATGGGCCACTCTGATGTAAGGGGGCTGGTAATGGGACACTCTGATGTAAGGGGTGCTGATGGGACACTCTGATGTAAGGGGGCTGGTGATGGGACACTATGTTGTAAGGGGACTGGTGATGGGGACACTCTGATGTAAGGGGGCTGGTGATGGGACACTATGTTGTAAGGGGACTGGTGATGGGACACTCTGATGTAAGGGAGTGCTGATGGGACACTCAAAATGTAAGTGGGCCGGTCTGGGTGAAGTCCAGGGCCAAATTTCTGTCCCAGTCCAGCCCTGGGTACAGTGGAGGACTGGCCTGTGGGTGCTACCTTGGACAGTCCTAATAAAATATGTTGGGATTTGGGCAATGAATGGAGATGCCTAAATGTTCAGACAACGATCAGATTAGGACTTACAGACAGTGTCACACAGTGGGCATTACAAAGTTATCTTTTCCATGGTAAGACCTTCTATCACAGGCATCTAACACCTTCCACCTTGCCCACTAATTCCTGGGGTACCAAGGTTGACATTGTGGAGCCGAAAGATCCACTTGCTTGTATTTTCCCATCAAGCCAAAGTTTTACTCCTCTGGAGGGGTAGGGATGGGGGATGGGTGAAGGGGAGAGAGAGTCCATCATTGAGTTCACACCTGCATAGTAGGTACACATACTGATTCTATACATGACCCCACTCCACAGAGGCGTAGCTTGAAGCTTGTGGGCCCCAATGCAAATGTTAACTTGGGGCCCCCACACTACCACCCACCACTTCCACTGTGTGTGCAGATACACCCACCGCACACCAAGATACTTAGTGGCTTAAGAGTTTAGAGTTCCTAGAGTTCCTCCTTACATCAGAGGACAGGGATCACCCCTGGAGAATCAGAGGACAGAGATCCCTGGCAGGTCATTTGGCAGAGCTCCTTTCCCATTCCAGCACTGTAAACAGCTCCCCCCCCCCCCCCCCCCCCAATACACAGGGCTGAAGTCACATTCCTTTACACACAGTCTATCAGACACTTCCCCATCCTAGGCTGGTCTCACCCCATGCTCCACGGCACGGCGACCTTGTGTAGTGTGTTCCGGCGTGCAGGGAAAGAGCAAGATAAGAAGGGACAGTGTGTTCTTTTCTCAGGCATCTGCAGGAGTTAAAGTGGGTGTTATGTGCCTCCAGCACAGTATATACCTGTAGCTACCCTTTTTTGCTGGTGTTCTCTAATACAAGCATCTGCAGGAGTTAAGGTCGGTGTTGTGTGCCTCCAGCACAGTATACACCTGTAGCTACCCTTTTTTGCTGGTGTTCTCTAATACAGGCATCTGCAGGAGTTAAAGTGGGTGTTGTGTGCCTCCAGCACAGTATACACCTGTAGCTACCCTTTTTTGCTGGTGTTCTCTAATACAGGCATCTGCAGGAGTTAAAGTGGGTGTTGTGTGCCTCCAGCACAGTATACACCTGTAGCTACCCTTTTTTGCTGGTGTTCTCTAATACAGGCATCTGCAGGAGTTAAAGTGGGTGTTGTGTGCCTCCAGCACAGTATACACCTGTAGCTACCCTTTATTGCTGGTGTTCCCTAATACAGGCATCTGCAGGAGTTAAAGTGGGTGTTGTGTGCCTCCAGCACAGTATACACCTGTATCTACCCTTTTTTGCTGGTGTTCTCTAATACAAGCATCTGCAGGAGTTAAAGTGGGTGTTGTGTGCCTCCAGCACAGTATACACCTGTAGCTACCCTTTATTGCTGGTGTTCTCTAATACAGGCATCTGCAGGAGTTAAAGTGGGTGTTGTGTGCCTCCAGCACAGTATACACCTGTAGCTACCCTTTTTTGCTGGTGTTCTCTAATACAAGCATCTGCAGGAGTTAAAGTGGGTGTTGTGTGCCTCCAGCACAGTAAACACATGTAGCTACCTTTTTTTGCTGGTGTTCTCTAATACAGGCATCTGCAGGAGTTAAAGTGGGTGTTGTGTGCCTCCAGCACAGTATAGTTAATATGTGTTTGGTTTAAAGGGATGAGGTGGCAAAACTACCACAACCGTTTGGCTATATATTATAAGCAGGTAATACATTTAACCTGTTACTATTTTCCTGCACTGGCAAACCAAAAGATCTCTATAAAATTCAAATTAGCTTTCATATTTTTATGTTAACAAGTTTCCCTTAAAAATATAGGGAAGCTACTTATTCTACAGTCCAACTTGGCAACATTGTTATCTCCAGAAGTAAAGGTAAAACATTAAGATTTCAGGTTACATTACTTCATGTTATTCACTTGAGCTGCACCATCAACCTCAAACTAGTCACTTGTTACTGGAAGAAAGTACACGTCGTTATTGTAGTTTTTTGTTTGCACACCTACAGGTTCTTTCTTACTATCAAAGATGGGAAAATGCCGTATACTTTATCTGTATGTGTGAAAGTGAATCTGCTGCCAAAGGCTGCACAAGTCATTTTACCTGCTGTGTGAAGGATCTGTGCAATGCAAGAGTATTGCTGTTCAGTTCTCATGACCGTGTTTTATTATTGCATGAATATTTCTTGATAGCATTATTTTTGTTTATGTGTAATTTATTAAAATGATATGGAGTTGTAAACGTTTGAGGCCATGTTTAACCACTTAAGGACCGAGTCTCTTTTTGAGATGTGTTGTTTACAAGTTAAAAACAGTTTTTTTTTTTTTTGCTAGAAAATTACTTAGAACCCCCAAACATTATATATTTTTTTTATAACCCTAGAGAATAAAATGGCGGTCGTTGCAATACTTTCTGTCACGCCGTATTTGCGCAGCGGTTTTACAAGCGCACTTTTTTTTGGGGGAAAAAAATACACTTTTTTTTAATTAAAAAATAAGACAGCAGTAAAGTTAGCCCAATTTTTTTTTATATTGTGAAAGATAATATTATGCCGAGTAAATTGATACCCAACATGTCACTCTTCAAAATTGCGCCTGCTTGTGGAATGGCGACAAACTTTAAACATTAAAAATCTCCCTAGGTGACGTTTAAAAAAAATTCTACAGGTTGTATGTTTTGAGTTAGAGAGGAGGTCTAGGGCTAGAATTATTGCTCTCGCTCTACCGATTACGGAGATACCTCACATGTGTGGTTTGAATACCATTTTCATATGCAAGCGCTACTCACGTATGCGTTTGCTTCTGGCTCGGCAGGATGGGGCGCGTTTAAAAAAAAAAACCTATTTATTTTACCTTTTATTTTTTATTTTTACACTGTTTTAAAAAATAAATAAAAAATTGTGCCACTTTTGTTCCTATTACGAGGAATGTAAACATCCCTTGTAATAGAAAAAAAGCATGACAGGACCTCTTAAATATGAGATCTGGGGGTCAAAAAGTCATATTTACACTAAATGCAATAAAAAATAAAAAATTGTCATTAAAAAAAAATGGCCCTTTAGGGCCGGTTCACACAGCGAGGCGCGGCGAGGCGTCTCCGACTTGCCTCGCCGCGACCTGCGGGGACCTCAGCGGCGACTTGCAGAGGACTTCTGTATAGAAGTCAATGCAAGTCGCCCCCAAAGTCGCCCAGAAGTAGTACAGGAATCTTTTTTCTGAGTCGGAGCGACTCGAGTCGCTCCTCTCAGAACGGTTCCATTGTACAGAACGGGGGCGACTTGCGGGAGCGAGGCGAGGCGAGCCGTGTCGCCTCGCATCGCCTCGCTGTGTGAACCGGCCCTTAAGAGCTATGGGCGGAAGTGATGTTTTTACGTCGCTTCCGCCCTGCATTGTTATGGAGACGCGCGGGGGCCATCTTCCCCTCACTCGTCTCCATATCCAGCAAGGGTGAAGATCTGAAGTGCGGCGGGAGGAGGGAGGTGCCGGTAAAAGCGGTCTTTCAGCGAATCCGCCGCAGGGACCACTCTTATCGGAAAGCGGACTGCTGGCCGAAGAAGAGGATACCGGGGTTATGGTAGCTAGCTGCTTCCATAACAACGATATTCCTCTTCAAACTTAAAATGTATATCAGCGTGCGGTGGTCCGGAAGATCTAAGGACTATTTAAACCAGTCATTATATTCAATCATATATTTGGTGTTAAAAGCTGAAGTCCAGGTATGGTTTGTATTGCATGGCGACATTGGTCTAGCTTAGACCAAAGTAGGTATGCATATATCATATCTGTGGGACTGGTGTGGAAACTGAGAACCACCGTAGTTGTTGAGGCAGGGGGTCCAGTGGTGGACTCTCCTGTTGCTATGGAGTGGTGCTAGGCTGGTCTTGCCCTGGCAGACTCTAAAGCCAGGTATAAACATACACATCCCATGAGTGAATATTCTGTAATCACAATGCTTGTGTGGATGTGAGGTTCTGTCAGTTTTTTCATTCAACCTCCTGGTTGAACCCAAAAAAATGTGCTTGTATTATTCCCAGCTTCACTGGATTGACAGTTTTGGGAAGTGAAGCAGCAGTCATGTGATCACCAAGTCATTTTCCTTTGTCTTGAGTATTAACAGAGCGGTCACGTGACCACTGCTTTGATGCAAGCATTAGGTGGAACCTAGCTTAGATCTAATGTGTCCTTGGCTGTGGGCTCCAGGGGCCATCTTGGAGACAAATTTGGACACTGAGCTCCCATGAGATTTAGTGGCTATTTTTTTCGGCTCAAGAAGAATATATTTATACAGTTTATACACTTTATTAGGTACGACTTGCCAGTTCCGGGTTGGATCCCCTTTTTCCTTCAGAACCGCCTTAATTCTTCATGGCATAGATTCAACAAGGTGTTGGAAATATTCCTCAGAGATTTTGGCCCATAGTGACATGGTAGCATCACGCAGTTGCTGCAGATTTGTCAGCTGCACATCCATGATGCAAATCTCCCGTTCCACTACATCCCAAAGGTGCTCTATTGGATTGAGATCTGGTGAGTGTGGAGGCCATTGGAGTACAGTGATCTCATTGTCATGTTCAAGAAACCAGTGGTGAGATGATTTGAGCTTTGTAATATGGTGCATTATGCTGTTGGAAGGAGCCATCAGAAGATGGGGACACTGTAGTCATAAAGGGCAGGCCGTGGTGTTTAAATGATGCTCAATTGATACTAAGGGGCCCAAAGTGTGCCAAGAAAATATCCCCAAACCATTACACCACCACCACCAGCCGGAACCATTGATACAAGGCAAGATGGATCCATGCTTTCATGTTGTTAGATATCCTACCATCTGAATTTCGCAGTTGATAATTTCAATTTTGGTGAAACTGTGCGATTTATAGCCTCTGTTTGCTGTTCTTAGCTGTGTTCCAGGTGTGGTCTTCTGCTGATGTAGCCCATCTGCTTCGAGGTTCGATGTGTTGTGAGTTCAGAGATGATATTCTGCATACCTTGGATGTAACAAGTGGTTATTTGAGTTACTGTTGCCTTTACAATCATCTCAAGCCAGTCTGCTCATTCTCCTCTGACATCAACAAGGCATTTTCCTCCACACAACTGTCGTTCACTGGATATTTTCTCTTTTTCAGACCATTCTCTGACCCAGATAGCAAGAAACTGAGCTGCAAGTTTGAAAATGATTTGCTATGCTATTCCTAGACTTGCCAGGCTTCGCAAGTTTGTTGCACAATTGCAGCAAATCCTCAATGCATGACTCCAGATCAACTTTCTTTGCAAAGATTCTGAAAGTCTGCTTCGTTTATGGTTCTG
The DNA here is from genome assembly GCF_037356315.1 of Lithobates pipiens. Classification (NCBI taxonomy): domain Eukaryota; kingdom Metazoa; phylum Chordata; class Amphibia; order Anura; family Ranidae; genus Lithobates; species Lithobates pipiens. The sequence continues at coordinate 23,157,298 of NW_027507791.1, forward strand.
GTTCAGTTATGTTGTGCAATAGTCATCCCACCACAGGGGGTCACTGTGGCTGAATTTTCATTCTGTAGGCTTGCAGAGCTCTTGCTGTAGACTCACCACTGCAACTTTGCTCTTGCTAGAGACCTGCCAATGCAAATTTGGTACAAATTGGAAAAGTGTCAACTAGAACTTGTGTTTCAAGTGCTCTGCAAGTGTACAACTTGGCAGTGAAAATGCGCAGCAAGGTACAACAACCCCCTTGACCATATATGCTAACACTCTGTTATCTTAGACCCGTCAGCTGGTTCTCTTGAAGATTCCATGGTGCTTCTTTTACCCCCCTACCCCTTTTTTTCCCTCAAGTGGGACTCCTACGGGGTGCCTTGTTCCTCAATTTAGGCACCCTGGAGACCTCGCTGACATCAGACACAGTGAGCAACATTTCTTTTTGTATGAAGTATAAGTTCCGTGATTGTGACGTCCTCTCCCTGGGTCCTCCCTCCCCTGTTCTCACCACCTAACATGTATGACTATAACGCTATGATAATCTTTGTTGGTAGCATTGTAACCTTACCTATACATTTTCAGTAGATACTATATGTTCTACATACGATTGTATGTGCTATGTACTCTCACCTGTCTTTTTTTACATTCCTGTATTCTCTTTATGAAAAAAATGAATAAATATACAATTAAAAAAAAAAGAAAATGTGCAGCAAGTTAACAGACTTACTACCAGGGGCGGACTGACCATTCGGCCACTCGGGCATTGCCCGAGGGCCTGGGGCCACTAGGGGGCCCCATCAAGGTTGCCAGCCTTAGTAAAACCAGGGGCAGTATGTAAAAATCTGTGTTTTTTTGTTTTTTTACATCTGTCTCTGAAATGTCCCTTACTGACATCCTTTTGGTCTAAAAATCCTGAGATTATAGCTGCCCCACCTCTCCAGTACATTCTCTCCCAGCTCTAGAAGATCAACATCAATTGATGTAACAAAGGATGAAAAAAGGGAAAATTGATATTTTATTAGTATTAAAAAAAAATGGCAGTTAATTATGATTCACAGTTCTTATTAAATGCTATTCGGTGATTACATCTAATTTGTACTCTTTTTATTCTACTACCCAAGTAGTATAAAAACACTACAAAGTTCCCTGAAAGGTGACTTATCTATAGGTCAAGAGATATTTGTACACAGGGGCGGACTGACCATTCAGCCACTCGGGCACTACTGCCCGAGGGCCCCGGGCCACTAGGGGGCCCCATCAGAGTTGCCAGCCTCAGTAATAGCTGCCCCACCTCTCCAGTACCTTCTCAGCCAATAGAAACATGTCTCTGTATACTGTGTGTACATGTATGTGTATACTATGTGATTGTATACTGTGTGTGGGTATACTGTGTGAACATGTAGGTGTATACTGTGTGTGTGTGTGTGTGTGTGTGTATACTATGTGAACATGTAGGTGTATACTGTGTGTGTGTATACTGTGTGAACATGTAGGTGTATACTGTGTGTGTGTATACTGTGTGAACATGTAGGTGTATACTGTGTGTGTTTATACTGTGTGGCCCCATAATCTCTGATTGCCTGGGGGGCCCCATAATCTCCAAATGCCCCGGGGGCTCCATGAGTTGTCAGTCCACCCCTGCTTACAATTCAACACTGCCGAAAATGTGTGGCATGCTATCCTTGCTATCTGGGTAGCTTCTCCTATGGGGACCCCCATCGGTGCTCTTGGGGCCTCCTGAGTGTGCCCCCCCCCCCCATTAGCAGGTCTTGTGCTATGGGGCAAATGTGTAGGCTGAATCTTGACCTGGGCTGTTTGCATCCATAGACAGACACAGCACAGCTTGGCCCCACCCCTGCTCCCTCCTCACAGGAGATGATTGACAGCAGCAGGTGCCAATGGCTCACACCGCTGTCAATCTTTCCTGAGAGATCAGGGAGAAATACTATCCCTGTTGTACAGACTTACACAGTGCTGAATCGACAGAGGACTCGGATAAGCATTGAGGGGGGGAACAAACAGCAAGTGGAAGTTTTTATTACCTTAATGCATTAAGGTGAACAACCTTTTGAATGTATAAGCACTCTAAGGAGGGCACACTTCACTCGGTGTCCTTTATCGAAAGGCTCTTAACCAGTACTTTTGTCTTCAGGAAATTTCCAGAAGTGAAACTGAAAAACTGTAGTGTTACTGTATTTTCTGGTTTCAGGGATAAAAGCTACTTTAAAGTAAGAGTAGTGCTGCGTACTTTCCTTGACACCTCCGCTACAAACGTAACCACCCACCACACCTATATTCCTTTCTGAAATTAAAGTCAATCTGTTGCTTTTCTCTACCATTGTAAAGCACAGAATCCTTTGTGCTAAGGATACTAACCTCTCAATTTTTTCTCGTTCAAAATTTTTATTTTATGTTAAAATAAATTACATGTACAGAATATAAGACAAATTATGTGATACCAGAAATAAAAAGTAGACATATTGAAGTACGGATGATACAAAGCAAAGAAGAATTTCAAGATATTCTCGTGGGAATGACAATAAATGGCCTTATATATTTTAGAATTTGAAAACATTCTTATAGCTGAGTTTTAAACATTTTGATCCCAAGAAAATATAAATATGTCTAAAAGAAAATATATGATTTTAAAGTTTTGACCATAACTTCTAAAGTATGTTTATAGTAAGTATTATATAGTAAGGGAAGAACATAAAAGGTATATAGGAGGGGAAGGGGAGGGAATAATTCTCCGGAGGAGGTTTTATATATCATCTAATGTTGTAATTCTATAAAAAATCTTAATCACCATAACAATAAAACTCGGTTGTCAATATTATCTGATGTATAATATTTAATCCAGGGTTTCCATATGATATCAAACTTTGTCATCTGGTTTTTATCTATAGCGTCCATTTTAGCATGGATGAAAGATTGATTCATTTTACGTTTGGTTTCTGCAATATTCACCACGTCTGTTTTCCACGCATTGGCTATAGTCTGCTTTGCGGCTATCAGGAGTGTAAGAACTAATTTGAATTGTTTCTGATTCAGAAAGGCTGGTTTTAAATTAAAGCGGAGGTCCACCCTAAAATGGACCTTCCGCTCATCGGATTCCTCCCCCCCTCCGGCGCCACAATTGGCACCTTTCAGGGGGGAGGGGGGTGCAGTTACCTGGATAATCCAGGTAACTGCACCCACTTCCGGGCTAGCTCTCTGCGGAAAGGGGCGTAGATTACGCCCCTTTCCGCAAGTGCCTGCCCCCTTCCGCAAGTGCCCCGCTGCCTGCTGGGAAACACACAGATCCCAGAGGCAGCGGGGACCGTCCTCATTGCGCAGCGCGGCTCGCGCATGCGCAGTAGGGAACCGGGAAATGAAGCCGAAAGGCTCCATTTCCTGATTCCCATACCCAAGATGGCGGCGGCAGCACTCGAGTGTCGATCTAGAGATCGGCTTCGGGTGCCGACATCGCGGGCGCGCTGAACAGGTAAGTGTCACTATTTTAAAAGTCAGCAGCTGCAGTATTTGTAGCTGCTGACTTTAAAAAAAAAAAAAAACGCGGAGTCCCGGCGGACTCCCGCTTTAAGGAGAGCTATAATTGGGTCTGGAAAAATTGGACGATCAAAAAATTTTGTAATTATCAGAAAGATCTTTTTCCAAAATGATTGTACAATTGAGCAATGCCACCAGGTATGTATATAGGTACCTTTTTCTGGACAGCCACGAAAGCAGAGGCCAGTGTTGTCTGTTGAGAATTTGGCGATTCTCGCAGGAAACAAATACCAGCGTGTGAGAACTTTATATGATGAACCTCTCAATTTTTTAAGCACTTTCAGAAACGAATTTAATCTCTTGCCTATGCGGCTTCTTAACCTTTAATTCTTGCCTACCGTGCCTTGAAAAAGTATTCATACCCCTTGAAATGTTCCACATTTTGTCATGTTACAACCAAAAAACTTAAATGTATTTTATTGGGATTTTATGTGATGGACCAACACAAAGTGACACATTAATTGTGAAGTGGAAGGAAAATGATAAATGATTTTCAAAATGTTTTACAAATAAATATCTGAAAAGTGTGGTGTGCATTTGTATTCAGCCCCCCTTTACTCTGATACCCCTAACTAAAATCTAGTTGAACCAATTGCCTTCAGAAGTCACCTAATTAGTAGAGTCCATCTGTGCGCAGTTTAATCTCAGCGTAAATACAACTGTTCTGTGAAGCCCTCAGAGGTTTGTTAGAGAACCTTAATGAACAAACAGCATCGTGAAGGCCACGGGACACACCAGACAGGTCAGGGATAAAGTTGTGGAGAAGTTTAAAGCAGGGTTAGGCAATAAAAAAAAAAACAAGCTTTTAACATCTCACGGAGCTCTGTTGAATCCATCATCTGAAAATGGAAAGAGTATGGCCTACAAAGACATGGCTGTCCACCTAAACTGACCGGGCCAGGAAAGGAGAGCATTCATCAGAGAAGCAGCCAAGAGGCCCATGGTAACTCTGGAGGAGCTGCAGAGATCCACAGCTCAGGTGGGAGAATCTGTCCACAGGACAACTATTAGTCGTCTCTCCACAAATCTGCCCTTTATGGAAGAGTGGCAAGAAGAAAGACATTGTTGAAAGAAAGCCATAAAAAGTCCTGTTTGCAGTTTGTGAGAAGCCATGTGGGGGACACAGCAAACATGTGGAAGAAGGGGCTCTGGTCAGATGAGACCAAAATTGAACTTTTTGGACTAAAAGCAAAACGTTATGTAAAATTAACACTGCACATCACCCTGAATACACCATCCCCACCGTGAAACATGGTGGTGGCAGCATCATCATGTTGTGGGGATGCTTTTCTTCCGCAGGGACAGGGAAGCGGATCAGAGTTGATGGGAAGATGGATGGAGCCAAATACAGGGCAGTCTAATGCCCCGTACACACGAGCGGACTTTTCAACATCCAAAGTCCGAAGGACCGAGTCCGTCAGACTATCCAATCGTGTGTGGGCTGCAACGGACTTTTGATTCGCCAAAGTCTGACGGACTTTAGAAATGAAGCATGCTTCAAATTTTCCCGAAGGAACTCCGCCGGACCCGGTCCCCTTCGAAAACTCCGCTCGTGTGTATGCTACTCCGACGGACTAAAACCGACGCTAGGGCAGCTATTGGCTACTGGCTATGAACTTCCTTATTCGAGTCAGGTCGTACGTCATCACGTTCGAATCCGTCGGAGTTTAGTGTGATCGTGTGTGGCCAAGTCCGTTCGGCCGAAAAGTCTGTCAGAACTCCGTCGGAACTCCGGCGGAACTCCGGCGGAACTCCTTTGGAAGTCTGTCGGACATAAGTCCTCTCGTGTGTACGGGGCATTAGAAGAAAACCTGTTAGAGTCTGCAAAAGACTTGAGACCGTGGCGGAGGTTCACCTTCCAGCAGGACAACAACCCGAAACATACAGCCAGAGCTACAATGGAATGGTTTAGATCAAAGCATATTTATGTGTTAGAATGGTCCAGTCACAGTCCAGACCTAAATCCAATTGAGAATCTGTGGCAAGACTTGAAAGTTGTCATCCAATCTGACAGAGCTGGAGCTATTTTGCAAAAAAGAATAGACAAAAATATTACTCTTTAGATGTGCAAAGCTGGTAGAGACAACCCCAAATAGACTTGCAACTGCAATTGCAGTGAAAGGTGGTTCTACAAAGTATTGACTCCGGGGGGCTGAATACAGTTTAATTTACTAATTAGGTGACTTCTGAAGTCAATTGGTTCCACTAGATTTTAGTTAGGGGTATCAGTGTAAAGGGGGCTGAATACAAATGCACACCACACTTTTCACATATTTATTTGTAAAAAAATTTGAAAACCATTTATCATTTACCTTCCACTTCACAATTATGTGCCACTTTGTGTTGGTCTATCACATACAATCCCAAAAAAATACATTTACGTTTTTGGTTGTAACATGACAAAATGTGCAAAATTTCAAGGGGTGTGAATACTTTTTCAAGGCACTGTTCCAGGTACAGCTAATGCCATGACCACTTCCTAAAGTTTCCTCTTTCAGGGGGGCTCCTTTCACTTGCCACTGTTGCATGCAGGGACTAGAGTTGTGTCTCCCTATATTGTGTGCATCAATAGAAACACACAGCCCCATGGGCTATGGATGGCAAAGTACTCCCCTGCTCCTCCCTGCTCCTCCCTTCCTTCTCCAAAACGAACTGTCTTGCTGGAGACTGCACCAGGATTGCCAACCTCCCGCAACATTTTTTACTGACAAAACATGGAAAATTTACTGGCAGAGCACATTTTTTACTGGCAACCTGAGTAATTAAAGAACTACCATTGGAAACTAATACAGTGAATATTTGAACAGTATACACATGATGTGGAAACACTGACAATACCTATAACAAAGTAATTAGCTTGATTTACACTTAAAAAAGTCAACACTGCATGACATTATCAGCCCCTGACATTTACTTGCAGTTGTAAATTTTTTTTTACAAACTGTCAGTTAATTTACTGGTGGTTGGCAACCCTAGAATGCGCTGCCCACTCTAAACACTTTTCATTGAAGACCAGAAGTTCAGGAAAGCAGCAATGAAAGAAACAGCAGCATTGAAAGTTGTGAAAGCAAGCCATTTTACCAAATTATTTACTGCGAATTGTTAAAGAGGAATTTCACCCTCCTCCGCCCCCATTATTATTTTTTTCTCCCTGCTTACCTGATGCTTGGCTGTAAACATTTCAGATACTCGCTCACACAGCAGATCCAGTGTCGTCCTGCTGAGATCCAGCCGCTGCTGGGTCCTGTGCTGCCATATTTCTCTGTGACTGGAAGGCTGCGCCGACTCTTCCGGGTTCCGCCCCTTTCCTTGTTAGTAAATGGGGTGATATGCAGTGCTCCCGGTGCCTCCTGGGATGTCCCTCCTGGGTTCTTGTACAGTTTTCTGATGACGTGTGACCAGGCCCGTCCCTTTCCTTTTTAGTAAATGGGGTGATATGCAGTGTTCCCGGGGGCCTCCTGGGATGTCCCTCCTGGGTTCTGGCACAGCCGTCTGATGATGTGGGACCAGGCTCGGCCCTTTCCTTGTTAGTAAATGGGGTGATATGCAGTGCTCCCGGTGCCTCCTGGGATGTCCCTCCCGGGTTCTGGCACAGCCTTATGATGACGTGGGACCAGGCCCACCCCTTTCCTTGTTAGTAAATGGGGTGATATGCAGTGCTCCCGGTGCCTCCTGGGATGTCCCTCCCGGGTTCTGGCACAGCCTTCTAATGACGTGGGACCAGGCTCGGCCCTTTCCTTGTTAGTAAATGGGGTGATATGCAGTGCTCCCGGTGCCTCCTGGGATGTCCCTCCCGGGTTCTGGCACAGCCTTATGATGACGTGGGACCAGGCCCACCCCTTTCCTTGTTAGTAAATGGGGTAATATGCAGTGCTCCCGGTGTCTCCTGGGATGTCCCTCCCGGGTTCTGGCACAGCCTTCTAATGACGTGGGACCAGGCCCGCCCCTTTCCTTGTTAGTAAATGGGGTGATAAGCAGTGCTCCCGGTGCCTCCTGGAATGTCCCTCCCAGGTTCTGGCACAGCCTTCTGATGACGTGGGACCAGGCTTGCCCCTTTCCTTGTTAGTAAATGGGGTGATATGCAGTGCTCCCGGTGCCTCCTGGGATGTCCCTCCTGGGTTCTGGCACAGTTTTCTGATGACGTGTGACCAGGCCCGCCCCTTTCCTTGTTAGTAAATGGGGTGATAAGCAGTGCTCCCGGGGGCCTCCTGGGATGTCCCTCCCGGGTTCTGGCACAGCCTTCTGATGACGTGTGACCAGGCCCGCCCCTTTCCTTGTTGATAAATGGGGTGATATCCAGTGTTCCCGGTGCCACCTGGGATGTCCCTCCCGGGTTCTGGCACAGCCTTCTGATGACGTGGGACAGGCCCGCCCCTTTCCTTGTTAGTAAATGGGGTGATATGCAGTGCTCCCGGTGCCTCCTGGGATGTCAATGTAACATATCTCAGGAGGCATCAGGGGGCACTGACATCATTTGCCTAGGCGAGTGACAGAGGGTGGAGGTGGGCCAAAACAAATTCTTAAAAAAAATGTAATAGATAACATACATGCGCAGCATTGGCGGGTTGGGACTGGGGAGGAGGCAAATCAATTTAAAGGGTTAAGATCTGCTTTAATTTTATTGTGCTTAACGTGTTAGGCGAAGAAACGCGGAGGATTTAATACTTTCAGAATGACTTTTATAATAATAATAATAATAACAGTTACTGAGCTGCTTTGTGAACATTCTAAAGCCACAAGTATAAAATAACACATTCAGTTGTAGAACAACAAGTCCCAGCACTCTGGGCGTGTCCGGATAGAGCTGGATCACAGATCTACAACAGCTGGGAAGCCACAGGTTGCCTGGTACGGCTCTGTACCTACAAACACTGCGGCAGCTGGCGTTCTACCCACGCTCCCCCAGAACGGCTCTCACTCTCCGCATCCCTCCCCATTGCACTGTGATAAATGTTACCTTCTCAACCCAACTATTTAACACAGCAGAGTGGCCCCTACTGGGACCGGCTTGGCTGCAACTCAGCGGCAACAGACTTGGCTCCTTATTGATGAATCTATTTTGCTGTCGGTGTTTTTGCAATTACCCCTTTGGTGGGCAGAGGGGAAACCGGTGAGGGATTCTGGAAGTCGCCGTTCTCACTGAGCTGTGCTCCGTGTTGCAGTTGTAGCTCGGTATAAGTGCTTGTTCTGAGCAGCGGAGCATGACAATCCCTGACAAAATACTGCCGGAGTGAGATTTCACCTCTCAGGTGGTTAGAGCCGATTGCCGGCTCTTTCTAGGACACGCGATAACATTGTTTTCTTCTTATAAATATAAAACATTTTTAAGAAAGCAGAGCTGTCTTTGGGTGAGAGCTGCATGCAACATTCAACGGTGAAGAACACAACAGTCATAATTAAAGGGTGTGTAGACCGTAACAATTAGGGTTGTCCCAATACCACTATTGTAAGACCGAGTGCAAGTACTGATACTTTTTTTTCCAAGTGCTCGCCAATACCGATTACCGATTACCAATATTTTTTTTTCCAAGTGCTCGCCAATACCGATTACCAATACTTTTTTTTTCAAGTGCTCGCCAATACCGATTACCAATACTTTTTTTTTCAAGTGCTCGCCAATACCAATTACCACAATTTTTTTTTCAAGTGCTCACCAATACCGATTACCAATAATATTTTTTCAAGTGCTCGCCAATACCGATCACTGATACTTTTTTTTGTAAGTGCTCACCAATACCGATTACCAATATTTTTTTTTCAAGTGCTCGCCAATACCGATTACCAATACTTTTTTTTCAAGTGCTCACCAATACCGATCACCAATACTTTTTTTTGCAAACGCTCACCAATACCGATTACCAATATTTTTTTTTCAAGTGCTTGCCAATACCGATTACAGATATTTTTTTTTCAAGTGCTCACCAATACCGATCACCGATACTTTTTTTTTTCAAGTGCTCACCAATACCGATTACCAATAATTTTTTTTCAAGTGCTCGCCAATACCGATTAGAGATACGTTTTTTTCAAGTGCTCGCCAATACCGATTACCAATAATTTTTTTCAAGTGCTCACCAATACCGATTACAGATACTTTTTTTCAAATGCTCGCAAATACCGATTACCGACACTTTGTTTTGCAAGTGCTCGCCAATACCGATTACCAATACTTTTTTTTTCAAGTGCTCGCCAATACCGATTACCAATAATTTTTTTTCAAGTGCTCGCCAATACCGATTACCAATACTTTTTTTTCAAGTGCTCACCAATACCGATTATAAATACTTTTTTCAAATGCTCGCAAATACCGATTACCGATACTTTGTTTTGCAAGTGCTTACCAATACCGATTAGCAATACTTTTTTTTCAAGTGCACACCAATAACGATAACAGATACTTTTTTTTTTCAAATGCTTGCCAATACCGATTACCGATACTTTGTTTTGCAAGTGCTCACCAATACCGATTACCAATAATTTTTTTTCTAGTGTTCACCAATACCGATTACAGATACTTTTTTTTCAAGTGCTCACCAATACCGATTACCAATACTTTTTTTTCAAATGCTCACCAATACCGATTACCAATACTTTTTTTTTCAAGTGCACACCAATACCGATTACCAATACTTTTTTTTTCAAGTGCACACCAATAACGATTACAGATACTTTTTTTCCCAAGTGCTCGCCAATACCGATTACCGATTACCAATACTTTTTTTTCAAGTTCTTGCTAATACATGTGACAGTGGCACTAGTGGACTGTGTCAGTAGTTTTTATGCTTTATTGTTTTACAATAAATAATTTATAAACCCCCCGTCTTCAGACCCCCACAACCACTGGGCAAGGGTTGTGGGGATGAGATCCTTGTCCCCATCAAGCTGTACCTTCCCAATGTTGAGGGCATGCGGCATGGTATGGTTCAGGAGGAGGGGGGCACTCTCTCGTGTCCCCCCTTTTCCTGCGGCCTTCTAGGTTGCATGCTCGGATAAGGGTCTGGTATGGATTTGGGGGGGGGGGCATGCCATTTTTCTTTTTTTTTTTGCATGGCATTCCCCTTAATTGCCATACCAGACCTGAAGGGCCTGGTAATGGACTGGGGGGGGGGGGGACCCATGTCATTTTTTTAAATACATTTTTATGTATATTGCCAGGATCCGACAATACATTACAGCCGCAAGCAATTTTAAATTCAATTTTTTCCTTTAGAAATGTCATCTTGCTGTGGTACTGTTATAAAAATGGGGAAGAGTCGCTACTTTACAGTCAGACTAAGGGGACACCCCAGGCACAATATTTAAAGGAGTATTTTGTTTTTATTTTTTCACTTTAAGCATTATTAAAATGACTACTCCTCAAAAAAACGGCTGTTATAAAAAAAATAAAAAATTCATTGATACATGTCCCCTGGGGCAGGACCCAAGTCCCCAAACACTTTTTATGGCAATAACTTGCATATAGGCCTTTAAAATCGGCTTTTAAATCGGCTCATCCCTAAACCCTAGCAACAATTACATTTTCTTATTTCCTCTCAATTAAATACAGGAAAGAGTTTTGGGATATTATTACTAGAGCTGCACGATTCTGGATAAAATGAGAATTATGATTTTTTTGGGCTTAGCATAAAGATCCCGATTCTCTCACGATTCTGGAGAACTTTTTTATTTTAAAGATTTACGGTACAACTTCTGAATATCAACAAGATGGAGATAAACTAACATAACATAACATAACATAACATAACATAACATAACATAACATAACATAACATAACACTCTTTGCCTCAAACAAATTGAAAAAAATGTAATGAAAAAATAAATAAATAATAAGTCAGCAGCTACAAATACAGCAGCTGCTGACTTTTAAAATAAGGACACTTACCTGTCCAAGAATAACAGAAGCCGACCCTCGACTCCCAGGTGAAGGCGCCAGCATCTTCAGTAAGGGAACCAGGAAGTGAAGCCTTATGGCTTCACAGCCTGGTTCCCTACTGCGCATGCGCGAGTCACGCTGCGCGTCCTGACTGGTCCCTGCTGTCTTCTGGGACCTGTGTGTCTCCCAGAAGACCGCAAAGGGACGGAGGAGGAGCCGGACATGGCGTAGATTGCCGCAGAATCTGTATTAGACAGGTATCTGCTCCCCCCCTGAAATGTGCTTTAAGCAATTTTAGGGTCTTTTTTTTAGTACTCGCTGATACCAATTAGACACGTGCGCCGTCAATAAATTTGTTTTGTTTCGTTACGCTTCGTACGAAAATTAATTCGTATTTCGTGTTCCAAAATTCAATTTGGATTTGCACGAAATGCGAATTTTCGTTAGATTTGTAAACTTTTCGTAAAATCACTAAAGTTGGCTATGATGAATTTATCATTTTGGGGGGCTCCCACCATCCCTGTGCTGTGCTGACTTCCTCTGATTGGTGAACAAAGCACCAGTCACGTTTCTGTTATAATGGAATTTGGAATCCGAAATTTCGAAATTTGTTAAAGAAATTTTGTATTTTGTCTAAAATTTGTAAGCATAGAAATTTCCATAGGGTTCCCACTTTCCCTGTGCTGAGTTCCCGGGTCTGTACACCCGCTGTGCCCATTATGAGGGGTTCCCACCATCCCTGTGCTGAGTTCCCGGGTCTGTACACCCGCTGTGCCCATTATGAGGGGTTCCCACCATCCCTGTGCTGAGTTCCCGGGTCTGTACACCCGCTGTGCCCATTATGAGGGGTTCCCACCATCCCTGTGCTGAGTTCCCGGGTCTGTACACCCGCTGTGCCCATTATGAGGGGTTTCCACCATCCCTGTGCTGAGTTCCCGAGTCTGTACACCCGCTGTGCCCATTATGAGGGGTTCCCACCATCCCTGCGCTGAGTTCCCGGGTCTGAGTGTACACCTGCTGGGTCCATTATGAGGGGTTTCCACCATCCCTGTGCTGTGCTGACTTCCTCTGATTGGTAAACAAAATGCCAGTCATGCTTCTGTTAATTTGGATCCAAAATTTGTTAACGAAATTTCGTATTTCGTATAAAATTCGTAAGCATAGAAATTCCCCATAGGGTTACCACCTTCCCTGTGCTGAGTTCCCAGGTCTGTACACCTGCTGGGTCCATTATGAGGGGTTCCCACCATCCCTGTGCTGAGTTCCGGGTCTGAATGTACACCCGCTGTGCCCATTATGAGGGGTTATCACCATCCCTGTGCTGACTTCCTGGGGTTTCTAACTTTTAGGTTTGTTAACTTTTTGTAACAATTCCGAATTTTCATTATAAATTTGGATCCGAAAAATCGTAAACAAAATTTTGTATTTCGTACAGAATTCGTATGCATAAAAATTTGTATTTCGGATTCGTACGAAACTAATCGCACATGTTTAATACCAATTACCAATACCAACTACAACTGTTTTTTTTAGTTTACACTTCAGCTGTCAACAATGGTATAAAGCATTGAAAATTTGTTTACAAAGAAAATACTTTTTTTTTTTTTTATTTAGTACGTTTTACAATGTCAATTATGTAAATATATGTTAAAGGTGTCAAAATATCAATTAAATCACAGATACCCTGTTTCCCCTGAAAATAAGACCTAGCGTGATTGTCGGTGTTGGCTGCAAAATAAGCCCTACCCCCTCCAAATAAGCCCTAGCTAAAGTCCTTGTAGGTCTTATTTTCAGGGTAGATCTTATGTTTGGGGGGAAACAGGGTATTGCTGAGCCTTGATCAATAAGAGTTGGGGGAAATAAATAAATAAAATAACAAATAAAAATAATATATGGTCACCCTCATATTTTAGTTTTACAACTTGTATACACCCAATTAGGTGATGCTTTTTCCTATGCTGTTAAGGATTTCGCCATATACTGTATACAGGGGGGAAAATAATTATTTTGATCCCCTGCAGATTTTGTACTTTCGCCCACTTACAAAGAAATGAAGGGTCTATAATTTTTATCATAAGGGCATTTTAAATGATAGAGACGGAATATCAACCCAAAATCCTGAAAAAACACACAATACAAATGTTATAAAACTGAGTTGCACACACACTTTTGTTTTTTTGCCTTTGTTACAATTTTTGTTATATTTCACATCGAAGCCCTTGTACACACGGTCGGACATTCTGACAACCTAATCCGTTGGATTTTGTCCGACGGATTTTGTCCGAAACTGTTGCATACAAAGTTGTTGGAAAATCCGATTGTACATAACGTGATGGCGTTATTTCATTACGATGGGACTACGTTCAGGCTAGTAGCCAATAGCTTTGGTCTAGGAATTTGATCTGAGCATGCGTGGCACTTTGTCCATCGGAGTAGGCTACACATGATCAGAGTATGTCCGATCGGAGCATTTTGTCGGAAAATTTTACGGACAAGTTGGAAAACTTGGTCCGTCGGATACTCCGACGGAAACAGTCCGATGGAGACCACACACAGTCGGAATATCCGACAAAGCCGTCTGATAGGACACATTCCGTCGGAATCTCCGATCGTGTGTACAAGGGCTAAGACTAGATTTTGATCTATTGGAGAAAAAAAATGCTTATATACTAAGAGCGAGTGGTAGAGGTGAGAAATTAATGATGAATGAAGTATAAAGGAACTTAGAGGTCAAAGTTGGTTTGGTGATGGGTAAATACTGGACTCCCTTTTCTTTTTTTAATATGTAATTTATTTGTTTGTTTTTGTAAAGAGAGGATTCTGAAAAAGTAATAAAATATTTTTGTCTCTCTCCATGTGCAGTCAATCTAGTTGATTTTATAATTATCAATCAGCTGCTGCATGTGCAGGGTTCTAATGAGGAACGTGGCCTTTAAGTGGGCTTTAATACCCAGGAAACAGTGCCCTTCTATATTATGTGACCATTGTGATTGGCTCTCACATCGGCCATGTCATTGGAAGCCTTCGCTGCTAACTCTTGATCAGAAACTATGACTGGTCGCTAAAGGTGACCACTCAGTGTGGTGGGACCCAGATTCGCTGTCCACAAAGGAAGCGATGCCCACACCAAAAATGATTGTGGAGGTCAGTGAGGGCAACAGCATCCAATTAAGCAGCATCTCCCATGATGGCACATACAGAGACCTCAACGGAACCTGGTTCCCCCTTGTCCTCTACCCTCTCTGCACAATGGCGGTGAACAGTGCCACCCTGGCAGGGAGGCCAAACTACACCTGCTTAGATGCAAATGTGGATGCATATGCATGCTGTCTGAGCATTAAAGCTCACTTTTCTTGCCACCGTATATGTCCCCGGTGCCCAACTTGTGGCCCTTTAGTATATGCCCTTGTAGTGATGGCCGAACGGTTCGCCCGGCGGTCGTTTCGCGGCGAATTTCCGACTTTCGCCGTCCGCGGGTTCGAACGCCTTTTTCCGTCGTTCGCCCCGGCGGACTTACGTGTTTAATGTATACAAGAACTTTAACCTTTCGTGACACGTTTATCATGTGTTACAGGACAACCAATTGAGACATGACAGCTCATGGACACTTGGACATTCCCCCTAACCTATAAATACACCCGATCCGGTGGCCATTTTACATTCTTTCTTCTGTCACTGTAGGGAAAGGATCCTGTGTGGAGTAGGGACAGAGAAAACGCTAGCTATTTGGTACACAAAAGTTCTTTTCAGGACTGGTATAGGTGTTAGGTCAGCAGCCTGAGTTTCTTTTGTCAGTTTAGATAAAGGGACAGAGCGCTGTATGCTGCTATTTTAGGGACAGCTCAGCCAGATTAGTCTTTCTTCATCATCATCATCATCATCATCATTAGCTGTTACTATCAGGTCCACAAAAGAGCTGTTCCAGCTAATCGTTCCAGCCTACTCTTTTTTGCCAATTTGTATAGGGACAGGCAGGAAGCAGTGTGTCAGGCAGTGAGGATAATTTTAAAGACTTGCTGTTACTATTAGTTCCACAAAGGTTCTTTTCAGGACTGGTATCAGTGGTACGGTAATAGGCTTGTACACGTATAATATTCTTTCTTCCAAATATAGAAAGAATATTATACTTGACTGCTGCCCTTCTGCTGCAGTCTGCTAATCATTCACAACTCACTTGTTCCACAAAGCTCTTTATCAGGACTGGTAACTTGGTCTGTCTAGGGTGCTACGGTACATAGGCTTGGGTGCGGTACAGTCTGCTGTTCTGTAAGGACCGCTATCGGTCCACAATACATAGGGTTGCCGTGCACTACTGCTGACCGCTGCCCTATACTGCAGCAGTCCTTCAGCGGTATAGGGACTGACGCACAGTCTGCTAAACACTAATACACAACCTGCTTGGTCCACAAAAGTTCTTATAAGGACTGGTAACTTGGTATAGGGTGCTACGGTACATAGGCCTGAGTGCAGTACAGTCTGCTGTTCTGTAAGGACCGCTATCGGTCCACAATACATAGGGTTGCCGTGCACTACTGCTGACCGCTGCCCTATACTGCAGCAGTCCTTCATTGGTATAGGGACTGACGTACAGTCTGCTAATCACTAACACACAACCTGCTTGGTCCACAAAAGTTCTTATAAGGACTGGTAACTTGGTATAGGGTGCTACGGTACATAGGCCTGAGTGCGTTACAGTCTGCTGTTCTGTAAGGACCGCTATCGGTCCACAATACATAGGGTTGCCGTGCACTACTGCTGACCGCTGCCCTATACTGCAGCAGTCCTTCAGCGGTATAGGGACTGACGCACAGTCTGCTAAACACTAACACACAACCTGCTTGGTCCACAAAAGTTTTTATAAGGACTGGTAACTTGGTATAGGGTGCTACGGTACATAGGCCTGAGTGCAGTACAGTCTGCTGTTCTGTAAGGACCGCTATCGGTCCACAATACATAGGGTTGCCGTGCACTACTGCTGACCGCTGCCCTATACTGCAGCAGTCCTTCATTGGTATAGGGACTGACGTACAGTCTGCTAATCACTAACACACAACCTGCTTGGTCCACAAAAGTTCTTATAAGGACTGGTAACTTGGTATAGGGTGCTACGGTACATAGGCCTGAGTGCGTTACAGTCTGCTGTTCTGTAAGGACCGCTATCGGTCCACAATACATAGGGTTGCCGTGCACTACTGCTGACCGCTGCCCTATACTGCAGCAGTCCTTCATTGGTATAGGGACTGACGTACAGTCTGCTAATCACTAACACACAACCTGCTTGGTCCACAAAAGTTCTTATAAGGACTGGTAACTTGGTATAGGGTGCTACGGTACATAGGCCTGAGTGCGTTACAGTCTGCTGTTCTGTAAGGACCGCTATCGGTCCACAATACATAGGGTTGCCGTGCACTACTGCTGACCGCTGCCCTATACTGCAGCAGTCCTTCAGCGGTATAGGGACTGACGCACAGTCTGCTAAACACTAACACACAACCTGCTTGGTCCACAAAAGTTTTTATAAGGACTGGTAACTTGGTATAGGGTGCTACGGTACATAGGCCTGAGTGCAGTACAGTCTGCTGTTCTGTAAGGACCGCTATCGGTCCACAATACATAGGGTTGCCGTGCACTACTGCTGACCGCTGCCCTATACTGCAGCAGTCCTTCATTGGTATAGGGACTGACGTACAGTCTGCTAATCACTAACACACAACCTGCTTGGTCCACAAAAGTTCTTATAAGGACTGGTAACTTGGTATAGGGTGCTACGGTACATAGGCCTGAGTGCGTTACAGTCTGCTGTTCTGTAAGGACCGCTATCGGTCCACAATACATAGGGTTGCCGTGCACTACTGCTGACCGCTGCCCTATACTGCAGCAGTCCTTCATTGGTATAGGGACTGACGTACAGTCTGCTAATCACTAACACACAACCTGCTTGGTCCACAAAAGTTCTTATAAGGACTGGTAACTTGGTATAGGGTGCTACGGTACATAGGCCTGAGTGCGTTACAGTCTGCTGTTCTGTAAGGACCGCTATCGGTCCACAATACATAGGGTTGCCGTGCACTACTGCTGACCGCTGCCCTATACTGCAGCAGTCCTTCATTGGTATAGGGACTGACGTACAGTCTGCTAATCACTAACACACAACCTGCTTGGTCCACAAAAGTTCTTATAAGGACTGGTAACTTGGTATAGGGTGCTACGGTACATAGGCCTGAGTGCGTTACAGTCTGCTGTTCTGTAAGGACCGCTATCGGTCCACAATACATAGGGTTGCCGTGCACTACTGCTGACCGCTGCCCTATACTGCAGCAGTCCTTCAGCGGTATAGGGACTGACGCACAGTCTGCTAAACACTAACACACAACCTGCTTGGTCCACAAAAGTTTTTATAAGGACTGGTAACTTGGTATAGGGTGCTACGGTACATAGGCCTGAGTGCAGTACAGTCTGCTGTTCTGTAAGGACCGCTATCGGTCCACAATACATAGGGTTGCCGTGCACTACTGCTGACCGCTGCCCTATACTGCAGCAGTCCTTCATTGGTATAGGGACTGACGTACAGTCTGCTAATCACTAACACACAACCTGCTTGGTCCACAAAAGTTCTTATAAGGACTGGTAACTTGGTATAGGGTGCTACGGTACATAGGCCTGAGTGCGTTACAGTCTGCTGTTCTGTAAGGACCGCTATCGGTCCACAATACATAGGGTTGCCGTGCACTACTGCTGACCGCTGCCCTATACTGCAGCAGTCCTTCATTGGTATAGGGACTGACGTACAGTCTGCTAATCACTAACACACAACCTGCTTGGTCCACAAAAGTTCTTATAAGGACTGGTAACTTGGTATAGGGTGCTACGGTACATAGGCCTGAGTGCGTTACAGTCTGCTGTTCTGTAAGGACCGCTATCGGTCCACAATACATAGGGTTGCCGTGCACTACTGCTGACCGCTGCCCTATACTGCAGCAGTCCTTCAGCGGTATAGGGACTGACGCACAGTCTGCTAAACACTAACACACAACCTGCTTGGTCCACAAAAGTTTTTATAAGGACTGGTAACTTGGTATAGGGTGCTACGGTACATAGGCCTGAGTGCAGTACAGTCTGCTGTTCTGTAAGGACCGCTATCGGTCCACAATACATAGGGTTGCCGTGCACTACTGCTGACCGCTGCCCTATACTGCAGCAGTCCTTCATTGGTATAGGGACTGACGTACAGTCTGCTAATCACTAACACACAACCTGCTTGGTCCACAAAAGTTCTTATAAGGACTGGTAACTTGGTATAGGGTGCTACGGTACATAGGCCTGAGTGCGTTACAGTCTGCTGTTCTGTAAGGACCGCTATCGGTCCACAATACATAGGGTTGCCGTGCACTACTGCTGACCGCTGCCCTATACTGCAGCAGTCCTTCATTGGTATAGGGACTGACGTACAGTCTGCTAATCACTAACACACAACCTGCTTGGTCCACAAAAGTTCTTATAAGGACTGGTAACTTGGTATAGGGTGCTACGGTACATAGGCCTGAGTGCGTTACAGTCTGCTGTTCTGTAAGGACCGCTATCGGTCCACAATACATAGGGTTGCCGTGCACTACTGCTGACCGCTGCCCTATACTGCAGCAGTCCTTCAGCGGTATAGGGACTGACGCACAGTCTGCTAAACACTAACACACAACCTGCTTGGTCCACAAAAGTTTTTATAAGGACTGGTAACTTGGTATAGGGTGCTACGGTACATAGGCCTGAGTGCAGTACAGTCTGCTGTTCTGTAAGGACCGCTATCGGTCCACAATACATAGGGTTGCCGTGCACTACTGCTGACCGCTGCCCTATACTGCAGCAGTCCTTCATTGGTATAGGGACTGACGTACAGTCTGCTAATCACTAACACACAACCTGCTTGGTCCACAAAAGTTCTTATAAGGACTGGTAACTTGGTATAGGGTGCTACGGTACATAGGCCTGAGTGCGTTACAGTCTGCTGTTCTGTAAGGACCGCTATCGGTCCACAATACATAGGGTTGCCGTGCACTACTGCTGACCGCTGCCCTATACTGCAGCAGTCCTTCATTGGTATAGGGACTGACGTACAGTCTGCTAATCACTAACACACAACCTGCTTGGTCCACAAAAGTTCTTATAAGGACTGGTAACTTGGTATAGGGTGCTACGGTACATAGGCCTGAGTGCGTTACAGTCTGCTGTTCTGTAAGGACCGCTATCGGTCCACAATACATAGGGTTGCCGTGCACTACTGCTGACCGCTGCCCTATACTGCAGCAGTCCTTCATTGGTATAGGGACTGACGTACAGTCTGCTAATCACTAACACACAACCTGCTTGGTCCACAAAAGTTCTTATAAGGACTGGTAACTTGGTATAGGGTGCTACGGTACATAGGCCTGAGTGCGTTACAGTCTGCTGTTCTGTAAGGACCGCTATCGGTCCACAATACATAGGGTTGCCGTGCACTACTGCTGACCGCTGCCCTATACTGCAGCAGTCCTTCATTGGTATAGGGACTGACGTACAGTCTGCTAATCACTAACACACAACCTGCTTGTTCCACAAAAGTTCTTATAAGGACTGGTAACTTGGTATAGGGTGCTACGGTACATAGGCCTGAGTGCGTTACAGTCTGCTGTTCTGTAAGGACCGCTATCGGTCCACAATACATAGGGTTGCCGTGCACTACTGCTGACCGCTGCCCTATACTGCAGCAGTCCTTCATTGGTATAGGGACTGACGTACAGTCTGCTAATCACTAACACACAACCTGCTTGTTCCACAAAAGTTCTTATAAGGACTGGTAACTTGGTATAGGGTGCTACGGTACATAGGCTTGAGTGCGGTACAGTCTGCTGTTCTGTAAGGACCGCTATCGGTCCACAATAGATAGGGTTGACGTGCACCACTGCTGACCGCTGCCCTATACTGCAGCAGTCCTTCAGCGGTATAGGGACTGACGTACAGTCTGCTAAACACTAATACACAACCTGCTTGGTCCACAAAAGTTCTTATAAGGACTGGTAACTTGGTATAGGGTGCTACGGTACATAGGCTTGAGTGCGGTACAGTCTGCTGTTCTGTAAGGACCGCTATAGGTCCACAATAGATAGGGTTGACGTGCACCACTGCTGACCGCTGCCCTATACTGCAGCAGTCCTTCAGCGGTATAGGGACTGACGTACAGTCTGCTAAACACTAATACACAACCTGCTTGGTCCACAAAAGTTCTTATAAGGACTGGTAACTTGGTATAGGGTGCTACGGTACATAGGCTTGAGTGCGGTACAGTCTGCTGTTCTGTAAGGACCGCTATAGGTCCACAATAGATAGGGTTGACGTGCACCACTGCTGACCGCTCACCTATACTGCAGCAGTCCTTCAGCGGTATAGGGACTAAGAGTTTTGTCACAGGGTCATTTAAAAAATGACATGCAGAGGAAGAGGCAGGCCCTTCCGCAGGGGTGGTAGGGGTAGGGCAGGAGCAACAGGCTTGAGCCAAAGTGGGAAGTTGCAGAAGGTGCGTTCAATTACTTTAAAGGATGCACCAGACTTGGTTGAGTGGCTCGCTCAGCCTTACTCTTCTGCACCCTCCTCATCCTCTCGATCTGCACCCTCTTCTTCACTCTCTGCTATGTGCACCCCCAAAGACACTACCACCAACAACACGACCACCACCACCACCACCACATACCTTCCGCTTGAGTCACTGGAATTATTTTCCGATCCATATCAAGAGGACATTTCTGATGCGCAGCCACTCTTGGTATTGGATCAGGAAGAGGAGGTAGCAACAAGCGCTACTCAGCAGTCTGACGCCAGTACCCAGATCAGCCCAAGGAGGAGGTTGGTCCCCGGTGTTGCTGCCTACTCTACTTATAGCGGTGGGGAAGGTGACGTTGATGATGACGTGTCTAGTGATGTCACGTGGGTGCCCACAAGAGAGGAAGAGGAGGGGAGTTCAGAGGGAGATATGGACCAGCAGATAGGGAGGAGAAGCAGCAATGACTTACATTGCACAGCAGGGACAAAGCAGACTGCAAATGTATCAGGAGCGAGTCATCGACCATGTACGGTCACATCTGGCGCTCCCAGGACACCGGCACATGGCTCCGCAGTGTGGGCTTTTTTTAACGTGTCCGCTGCTGACAATAGCGTTGCCATCTGCAATCTTTGCAGTCAACGCGTTAGTCGCGGTAAGCCCAATACTCACCTAGGGACGACCGCCTTAAGAAGGCACATGAGCAGCCATCACCGAGCCCAGTGGGAGCAACGGAACACACAAAGCCACACTGCAGGCTCTCACCGTCCAGCCTCGTCTTCTACTTCTCCTTCTCCTCTCTCCTCACAATTGTCCTCCACTCCACCTTCCATCACGCCAAGCTCACATTTTTCTGCAAAAAGGCAGGCTTCCGTGGGCCTAATGTTTGAGCGTAAAAAAATGATGACGCCGGATAACCCTCTTGCCCAACGGTTGGCGGCTGGCTTGTCAGAACTCATAGCCCGCCAACTACTGCCATATAAACTGGTGGACTCGGAGGCCTTTCGCAAATTTGTGGCCATTGGAACACCACAATGGAAGGTCCCAGGAAGGAAGTATTTCTCAGAGAAGGGCATCCCAGAGCTATATGGCCATGTTCAGCGGCAAGTGAATGTATCTCTGGCACACAGTGTCGGTGCCAAGATACATCTGACCACAGACACGTGGTCTAGCAAACACGGGCAGGGAAGGTATATCAGTTTTACTGCCCACTGGGTGAACCTTCTGACGGCCGTCAAGCATGTAACCCGTGGCACCCGTGTAGATTTGGTTTTACCGCCACGGATTGCATGCAGGCCTGACTCTTCTTCTCCTCCTCCTACTCCATCCTCCTCCCTCTCCTCCTCAGCTGCCTCCTCCTTTTCCGCTGCTAGCGTCTCTTCCACTGCACCGCCCAAGCTCCCCAGAACCTATTCCACATGCCAGGTGAGACGTTGCCATGCCGTGCTGCGTCTGTTGTGCCTGGAAGCAAAGAGCCACACTGGCCCGGCACTCCTTTCAGCTTTGCGTTCACAGGCAGATGAGTGGCTAACACCGCTCAATTTGACAGTTGGTAAAGTGGTGTGTGACAACGGTGCCAATCTGCTTAGCGCATTGAAACAGGGCAAAATCACGCACGTGCCGTGCATGGCACACGTCTTAAACTTGGTCGTGCAGCGATTCCTTGTCAAATACCCTGGGGTCCAGGACATCTTGCGGCAGGCAAGGAAAATCTCGGCCCATTTCAGAAGATCTTACACGGCAATGGCTCGCCTTGCTGACATTCAGCGGCGACACCATCTGCCGGTCAGACGTCTTATTTGCGATTGCCCGACGCGATGGAACTCAACCTTCTATATGCTTGATAGGCTGCTCCAGCAGAAACGTGCAGTTAACGTCTACCTGTATGAACTCTGCGAAAGAAACGGTTCTGGGGAGCTGGGTTTTTTTTCACCGCGCCAGTGGCTGCTCATGCGCGACACATGCAGACTTCTGCGGCCATTTGAGGAGATCACCAAACTGGTCAGTCGCAGCCATGGCGCCATCAGTGACATGGTACCTTATGCCTTCTTTCTGGAGCGTGCATTGCGTCGTGTCATTGATCAGGCTGTGGAGGAGCAGGAGCGGGAAGATGAGGAAGTCGCAATGCTGGATGAATTCCCAGGGGGGGCTACTCTATCTGAGACAAGTCAACAACAGGAGTCTGATGAGGAGTCAGAGGAGGATGGTGCCGGGGCGGATGAGCAGGAGCAAGAAGAGCATGCTTTAAACCTTTCTGGGATCCCTGTTGTGCGAGGATGGGGAGAGGAGAATGAAGAGGACGACATTATCCTGGATGATGAGCAGGAGCCAGGCCACCACACCGCTTCCACTTTAGTGCAAATGGGGGCCTTCATGCTCCAGTGTTTTAATAGGGACCCCCGTATAAAAAGCATGAGGGTCAAGGACCAGTACTGGGTGGCAACGTACTTAGACCCCCGGTACAAACACAAAATGGCGGAAATGTTACCGCCGTCGCAGAGGGCTGTCAGAATGCAGCACTTCCAGGCCTTGCTTCGAGAAATGCTGCATTCTGCTTTTGCGTGCGCTGGCAGAGGAGCAATTCCCACTCCCAGAGAAGGATTTGCGGGTACCAATCCAACAGCGCCTGCAAGAAGAGGCCGGTTTGAAGATGTGTTGGTGACTTCGGATATGAGGTCATTCTTTCAGCCGACCCATCGACAGGTGTCATCCGGATCCAGCATCAGGGAACGCCTAGACCGTCAGGTGTCCGACTACATTGGGTTAACGGCCGATGTGGACGCTCTGAGGAGTGATGAACCCCTAGACTACTGGGTGGGCAGGCTTGACCTCTGGCCAGAGCTTGCCCAATTTGCAATCGAACTGTTGGCTTGCCCCTCATCCAGTGTCCTGTCCGAAAGGACGTTCAGCGCAGCAGGGGGGATTGTGACCGATAAGCGTACTCGCCTAGCTCACCACAGTGTTAACTACCTCACATTTCTAAAAATGAATGAGGCATGGATCTCGGAGGAATTCAACACATGTGATCAGTAGACCATGTATATGTCTATAAACAATTTTTGGAATCAAGCACACAGACCTTCTTAATTCATTTGGCTCACTTCCCTGACCCAAAAAAGCACACCGTACTATATGCCCCTACCCTCCTCTTTGAAGAGGTTGAGCGGTGTCATATTTCTACTGGGGCTGCTTATTATGAGGGGTTCCCACCATCCCTGTGCTGTGCTGACTTCCTCCTGGGTGTTCTTATTATGAGGGGCTCCCACCATCCCTGTGCTGTGCTGACTTCCTCCTGGGGGTTCTTATTATGAGGGGATCACACCATCCCTGTGCTGTGCTGACTTCCTCCTGGGGCTGCTTACGGTGCTGCTGTCAGCGCTGTATGTCACGGAGCTGCTGTCAGCGCTGTATGTCACGGAGCTGCTGTCAGCGCTGTATGTCACGGAGCTGCTGTCAGCGCTGTATGTCACGGAGCTGCTGTCAGCGCTGTATGTCACGGAGCTGCTGTCAGCGCTGTATGTCACGGAGCTGCTGTCAGCGCTGTATGTCACGGAGCTGCTGTCAGCGCTGTATGTCACGGAGCTGCTGTCAGCGCTGTATGTCACGGAGCTGCTGTCAGCGCTGTATGTCACGGAGCTGCTGTCAGCGCTGTATGTCACGGAGCTGCTGTCAGCGCTGTATGTCACGGAGCTGCTGTCAGCGCTGTATGTCACGGTGCTGCTGTCAGCGCTGTATGTCACGGAGCTGCTGTCAGCGCTGTATGTCACGGAGCTGCTGTCAGCGCTGTATGTCACGGAGCTGCTGTCAGCGCTGTATGTCACGGAGCTGCTGTCAGCGCTGTATGTCACGGAGCTGCTGTCAGCGCTGTATGTCACGGTGCTGCTGTCAGCGCTGTATGTCACGGAGCTGCTGTCAGCGCTGTATGTCACGGAGCTGCTGTCAGCGCTGTATGTCACGGAGCTGCTGTCAGCGCTGTATGTCACGGAGCTGCTGTCAGCGCTGTATGTCACGGAGCTGCTGTCAGCGCTGTATGTCACGGTGCTGATGTCAGTGCTCTGTATTACGGTGCTGCTGTCAGTGCTCTGTATCTCCTGCACCCTCTTGTTTGCCTACCCTGGTCCCTGACCTTCCCTCTCCTCCATTGCCTTCATTAGCTCCATAGTCCTGAATTGTCAGAACAATTTCCCAAATAAAAAAAAAATGCTTGTAGTTATCGATCCCAAATTCACCTCATACATGTATTATGCTATTGTCCAGGTGGTGGGACTACGTGCTACCCCCTAATAATTACCCCGTGGCCGCAAATTCGACCTAAAGGTTTGCGAAATTCGCCTCCCATTGAAGTCAATGGAGCCCGCGGCGAACGGTCGTTTTCGCGAACGTTTGTGCCCGTTCGCGTTTCGCGTTCGCGAAACGTCCCGTCGGAAGTTCGTCCATCACTATGCCCTTGTACACACGGTCGGAGATTCCGACGGAATGTTTCCTATCGGACCGTTTTGTCGGATATTCCGACTGTGTGTGGTCTCCATCGGACTGTTTCCGTCTGAATATCCGACGGACCAACTTTTTCAACTTGCCGGTAAAATTTTCAGACAAAATGCTCCGATCGGACATACTCCGATCATGTGTAGCCTACTCCGACGGACAAAGTGCCACACATGCTCAGGTCAAATTCCTAGACCAAAGCTATTGGCTACTAGCCTGAACGTAGTCCCGTCGTAACGGAATAACGTCATCACGTTATGTACAATTGGGTTTTCCTACAACTTTGTCTGACCGTGTGTATGCAACAATTTTGGCCAAAATCCGTCGGACAAAATCCAACGGATTTGGTTGTCAGAATGTCCGACCGTGTGTACAAGGGCTTAGATATGTGATCCCCAGACCTCAGCAGTCTGTAGTGAATACACTGATTAGGGTAAAAGCACTGAAATTTAATAACATGTAACATCTTCCCAGTTTCGTATTGTCTTCTGCAGCATATCTCCAGCCAAAAATGTATCCTGTCCACACTCTGACCCTCATTTGCTCTATTATGCTGCGTACACACGATCTGACTTTTTCGACTAGGTCCGGCGGACCGGAATCCATCGCACAATTCGATTGTGTGTGGGCTCCAGCAGACTTTTCTTTCCCAAAAGTCCAATGGACTTAGAAATAAAAAATGTTTCAAATCTTTCCGCCGGACTCGAGTCTGGTCAAAATCCAGTCGTCTGTGTGCTAGTCCGACGCTAGGGCAGTTATTAGCTACTGGCTATGAACTTCCTTATTCTAGTCCGGTCGTACGTCATCACGTTCAAATCCGTCGGACTTTTGGAGTGATAGTTGGTGTGGGCAAGTCCGTTCGTTTGAAAGTCCAGCAGACCTCTGCTGCAAAGTCTGCCGGATAGTCCACCGGACCAAGTCCATCGAAAAGTCAGATCGTGTGTACTGTAGGCCTGATTTCTGACAGTCCTCTCAAGCATTACATATATTTAACATTATGTGCGGCCCTTTGCTGATGTCAGGAGTTGCATTTGATGCCCCCTGTAGCCCATAAGTTAACAACCACTGATATACGTTCGTTACGTGTGTAGCCCCCTCTAATGTGTGCCACTACAAGTGAGGGTAAGCAAACTATAGCTTGGGCTAGGGATAAACCTGAGCCACTGAATCTGAATAGAGGCCGGGGCTGGATGACTAATCCTGGCAGCTCTCTGGTGCCTCTCCCATTTCTAGAATGTTTGAGAAAATTCTAGAAATTAGTGAGCAGAAGCTAGGAGGGGTTGTCATGAATATTTAGGGGCCTTTTGCCAATCTCCAGGTTGGGGGCCTGGCAGGGAGCTAAAAAAAGCCCTCAAATAGACATGGGCCATGTCAGCAGGGAAGTCGGGTGGAAGATGGCGAAGCAGTGCTGAGGGAGGCTGTTGGTGGCCCTTGAGGGGCCCCCACTGGGAGGGGGGTTTAACCTTGGGGCTGGAGTTTGGGAGGTTAACCTGGAAGGATCCCCCCATAGGAGGCAGTTGGGGGGATTCAAGCCGGAGAGGCAACAAAGAGAGCATGGAGAAAAAGGGAGTAGATCAGCAAGGTACAGGGACAGACAAGGGGAGAGACTGCCAGTTGTATCAATGCTCTCTTGAAGACAGCACTGTAGCACGTCTCCATCAAACCTTGCCCTGGGGGCTCTCCACATGCATGTCAGTCAGGAGGACTGGGAACAGATAGATAGCCAGGTGCAGCTGGTGGCAGCCAGGTGCGGCTGGTGGTAGCCAAGTGGTCTGACTTTGTGGAAATGGGATCAGTGGCCACAGGGAGGCAGAAGGTGATGTGTTATGCTGCTCACTCCTTATATGTTGCTTTTTCAAGGGACTGAGAGCTCCTGCCTGTAATGGGTTGTTGCTGAACTGACAATAGACCATTAGTTCCCTCAAAAGCTGTACAAAGAGGAACCAAGTTTGTCAAGGTGGAAGGAAGAAGAGGAGTCTGTAAATAGGGAGGAAGTGTCCCTGAATTGTCATTGTTGTCCCTTGGCATCCCATAACCCCTTACCCTATCCAAGTTATCATCCCCTAATAAAACTACAAAAACAAGCCAAAGACTGATTTCTGTGTCCAGGTGCAAAAAGGAAATGCTGTGTTACTGGCTGTGCAGCAGTGGGGAACCCTGACGTCAGCAACCCCTATGGGGGTAGTGCTACACGTGGTTGACAAGAGGTTCAATTATCATTTGGGAGATCTTACAAAATGTAGACTTTTGTGTTTATCGGTCCAATCTTTATTTAACCACATGCCGACCGATGCACGCCGATATACGTCGGCACAAGGGCAGCGGTAGGCAAATGGGCACACCTGCATGTCCCCTTTAATTGGCGGGACTAGCAGGTGCACGAGCGATCGTGTCCTGAAGCCACAGAACGGGAAGATGCCTATGTAAACAAAGCATTTCCCCATTCTGCCTAGTGACATGACAGCAGGGGCGGACTGACAACTCATGGGGCCCCCGGGCAATAGAAGAAGATTATGGGGCCCCTGGGCAATAGGAGATTATGAGGCCCCCAGGCAATAGGAGATTATGGGGCCCCTGGGCAATAGGAGATTATGGGGCCCCTGGGCAATAGGAGATTATGGGGCCCCCAGGCAATAGATTATGGGGCCACACATTATACACACACACACACACATACAGTATACACACACAGACGCACAATATACACACACAATATACACACACAAAATACACATACACACACTGAAAAGGTAGTGGAGAGGTGGAGCAGCTATAATCTTGTGATTTTTTTTAAAAACACAGATTTTTACATACTGTCCCTGGTTTTATTGAGGCTGGCAAACCTGATGGGGACCCTTTAGTGGCATGGAGCCCTCGGACAGTGCCCGAATGGTCAGTCCGCCCCTGCATGACAGAGATCACTGCTCCCTGTCATCGGGAGCAGTGATCGCTGCCATGTCAGTGGAAGCCCATCCCCACCACAGGTAGAATCACTCCCTAGAACACACTTAACCCCTTGATCGCCACCTAGTGTTTAACCCCATTCCCTGCCAGTTTCATTTACACAGTAATCACTGCATTTTTCTAGCACTGCTCGCTGTATAGATGACAATGGTCCCAAAATAGTGTCAAGAGCATCCGATGTGTCCGTCATAATGTCGCAGTCACAATAAAAATCTCAGATCGCCGCCATTACTAATAAAAAAAAAATGTATAATAAAAATGCCATATATCTATCCCCTATTTTATAAACGCTATAAATTTTGTGTAAACCAATCAATATACACTGATTGCGATTTTTTTTTTTTTTTACCAAAAATATATAGAAGAATATGTATTGGCCTAAACTGAGGAAAAAAATAGTTTTTTTTTATATATTTTTGAGCTCCATGACTATAGCCGTGGAACCAGCGGATCCGAACGCTGCCTGGTGTCCCACGATCGGGTCACAGAGCTGAAGAACGGGGAGTGGTCTGTGTAAACAAACCTCTCTCTGTGCTTCCTACTGAGCCTGTCACTGATCGTCTGTTCCCTGATATAGGGAAAGACGATCAGTGACGTCAGGCGCCAAGCCACGCCCCCCTACAGTTAAAGAAAACAACACACACACACACGTCACACTTAACCCCTCCCCGCCCCCTAGTGGTTAACTCCTTCACTGCCAGTGTCATTTACGCAGCAATCAGTGCATTTAAATAGCACTGATTGCTGTATAAATGACAATGGTCCCAAAAATGTGTCAAAAATGTCTGATGTGTCCACCATAATGTTGCAGTCACAATAAAAATCGCTGATCGCCGCCATTACTAGTAAAAAAAAAATTCTTAATAAAAATGCCATAAAACTATCCCCTATTTTGTAAACGCCAAAACTTTTGCGCAAACCAATCAATAATCGCTAATTGTGGGTTTTTTTTACCAAAAATATGTAGAAAAATACGTATCGGCCTAAACCGAGGAAAAAAAATGTTTTTTTATATATTTTTGGGGGTTATTTATTATAGCAAAAAGTTAAAAATATTGGGGGTTATTTACTAAAGGAAAATCCACTTTGCACTGAAAGTGCACTTGAAAGTAAAGTCGCTGTAGATCCGAGGGGGACATGCAAGGAAAATAAAAAACAGCATTTTAGCTTGCACATGATTGGTTGATAAAATCAGCAGAGCTTCCCTTAATTTCAGATCTACCCCTCAGATTTACAGCAAAGTGGATTTTTTCATAAATAACCCCCATTGAGTTTTTTTCAAAATTGTCGCTCTTTTTTTTTGTTTATAGCGCAAAAACTAAAAACCGCAGAGGCGACCAAATACCACTAAAAGAAAGCTCTATTTGTGGGGAAAATAGGACGCCAATTTTGTTTTGGAGCCACGTCGCACGACCGCGCAATTGTCAGTTAAAGCGACGCAGTGCGAATCGCAAAAAAGTGCTGTGGTCAGGAAGAGGGGGCAAATTCTTCTGGGGCTGAAACGGTTCAACAATTTATCCAAAACAGAGATGTCAAAAGCAGACGCAGTGGCACATCATTTTTATTTAGAACATTAAACAATAGAAAACAAAGGCAGTTTTTTTTTTTCCTCAGTCCCTCTTCCGCTATTAGTGAAATCGCAGATATTGCTGAGCCTTGCTCAATAAGAGACTCAAACAAGCCGCTGCCAACACGGCTCCTGTGCAATCTTTAACGGTTTTAATGACAGAATTTGGAGCAGGAGCAAGGTGAGGGTTTGGCGGAAAAAAAACATTGATAAAGGATCATCAACTGTCACTGATGTGAGGGGAGAAAAGAAAAAAAAAAAAACTTTTTTTGGTTAATTAAAAGGATTTTGCTTAAAAAAAAAAAAAAAAAAAAATCAAAGAGGTTTTGGATGAAAAAAAAAAAAAATGTGTAGAAATTATCTAAAGCTGCCTCAACCTTAGCATTTATTATTCAGAACCTCACTCATTCCTCCGATTATAAATATTTAATCACTCAACAACTGTAAGTGCTTGTGTCTTCCTGGAGGACCTGCAAGCATTAGGAAATAAAGGAACGGGGAAGAGAGGAAAAGGCAGGGGTAGAGACGAAAAGATGTGTCGTGATTGTACGGGGGGGGGGGGACAAGTGGAAGTGTGTGAAGGACACCGCTGAATTGGGCCTTTGTAATTAGGTTCCACGAAAAACACCTGAACGCCGATTCATTTTGTTTCTATTCAGTGGGTTCCAAAAAGGCCGTGTGGCAGCCTCTGACAGAGGGTGCCCTTGGAGAACAGGCGGAAAACGTTCCTAATGAAAGCAAGGCCCCAAGCAGTCAGAAATGCCATCCTTGTACCCTCCTTTGTCTGTCACAAAAAAAAAAGCACCCTGGCTTGGCAGGCTTTTGGGCCTATCAATAATGTATGAGAAGTGTTACATCCACCCGGATGCCAAAAAGTAAGAATTAACAGCATAATGCTCTTTTACCTTAAGCCCTGTCGGGGGGGTTTCAGTGCAGAAAAGATATTCCCATTTGGGGCAAGCTCTTGAGAAACCACATTATTATTATTATTATTATTATCGATTTATATAGCGCCAACAGTTTACGCAGCGCTTTACAATGTATAGGGGAAGACAACACAATTACAGTACAATACGAAAGGTACAGGAGGGCCCGGCTCATAGAGCTTACATTCTAAAGGGAGGGGGTGGTGGTACAAAAGGTAATAGCTGCAGAGAATGATTTGATGGGGGCGATGCCTGCCAGTTAGTGATTAGCGGTACATTCCTAGGATATGTAATTACTCAATGGGGAAGGTCAAGTTAGCCGCCTCAGATATGGAAAAGAAATCTCGAAAAGGCTTCATTTTAGGCCTAATACAGCAAAATGTTGTGCATGGCTTTAGCTGCATACCTCCCAACATTCTGAGATGGGAATGAGGGACACCTACTAACAAACATATGTAGGCATAGGACACGCCCCCTGTCAGGGCGGCACAGTGGTGTAGTGGTTAGCACTCTCACCTAGCAGTAAGAAGGGTCACTAGTTCAAATCCCAACCATGACACTACCTGCCTGGAGTTTGCATGTTCTCCCTGTGCCTGCGTGGGTTTCCTCTGGGTGCTCCGGTTTCCTCCCACACTCCAAAGACATGCAGGTAGGTTAATTGACTTCTGGCTTCTGTCCAAAATTGGCCCTAGTATATGAATGGGGACCTTGGATTGTGGGCTCTTTGAGAGTAGGGACCGATGTGAGTGTGCAATGTACAGGGGAAATTGTAGACACACATTGTGGACTGGTGTCTTTATTCAACCTAATAAACTATGAAACCCCCTTAACCTCCCTGGCGGTACGATTATTTCAGATTTTAGGTGTTGAAAGTGGTACAATTACTTTGCATGGAAATTTGCCGTTTTATATTGTAGTCCTGTAATTCTTTGCCCTTGTACACACGGTCGGAGATTCCGACAACCAAATCCGTCGGAGTAATTCCGACGGATTAATTCCAAAAGAGGTCCGGAAGTGATGTTGCATACACACGGTCGGACTAAGTTGTCAGAAAATCCGATTGTACATAACGTGATGACGTTATTTCGTTACGACGGGACTACGTTCAGTCTAGTAGCCAATAGCTTTGGTCTAGGAATTTGATCTGAGCATGCATGGCACTTTGTCCGTCGGAGTAGGCTACACATGATCGGAGTATGTCCGATCGGAGCATTTTGTCGGAAAATTTTACCGGCAAGTTGGAAAACTTGGTCCGTCGGATATTCCGACAGAAACAGTCCGATGGAGACCACACACAGTCGGATTATCCGACAACACGGTCCGATAGGAAACATTATGTCGGAATCTCCAACCGTGTGTAGAAGGGCTTAGGAATAACTTACTTAAATCTGTCCAAACCAGAGTCTAGCAGACATCGCGGGTATGATAAAGTTTGAAAAATGAAATCATAAATTATATTATAATAAATAACTATAAATAATTATACCAAATAATAATATAACAATAATAAAAAAATATTCAATAATGTAATCAAATCAAAAACACTGAAATTTGCTCAGTTGCAGAATTGTCACTGTCATTACTTTTCAGTATTTGATGACGGATCTCCCCACAAATCGCTATCGCTCAATTCTGCGAGTGATTCTAATTTATTATCGCTGTTTTCTAGCTGGTCTAAAACCATTTTTGATGTAAAGGGACAGTTTTGGTTGCTATGGACAATCTCCAGTTTCCAGGCATAAAGAACAGTTTTTATAATATAAAACTACATGCAGGACACTGGGCAGACCACTAGGGACAAAGGGGATGTGAAATAATTACATACAGCAATGTAATCTGTAAGATTACATTATACTGTATGTAATGTGTGTGTTTTACTTTTTGAATTTGGCGCCATTCTCCGTCCCCCTGCGTCGCAACGCTCGCAGAGAACGGAGCCTGGCTCAGTGATACATCGAGCGGAGGACGAGCGGGGGGGGGGGGGACATCACTTGATCCAGGGGACAAGGTAAGTAAGCGCTCCCTGGATTCAGCGATGCAATCCCGAGTCTGGCTCAGGGTTACCGCTTTCGGTACAACATTTTCACCCCGAGCCAGACTCAGGAATACCGCCAGGGGGGTTAAAGGAGAATTAACCAAAAAAAAAAGGGTAATTAAATCCAGAAGGGCTTTTTTTTTTTTTTACCATTGATATTCCTTTATATTGTTTTTTAAAATGTACAAATGCAGCAATTTAGAAATCGGATGAAAGGTTTAGCGCTGGGAAACACTTTTTGAAAGATAAAAAGTGCATTATATTTACAACTATATAGATCAGACCAAAATGGGGGACAAATGAGGAGGGGGGGGGAGAGGGACATTGCTCCAAATCAAGGACAGACCCTCGAAATCAGGGACCGTTGGGAGCTATATAGATGGCCTTGATATGTGGAAAGGCCTGGGGTGACACATGTTAAAGTAGAACTATTGGAAAAACATTTATAACCCCCGTTATTTTATGTGACCGTGTGTGTGTGTGCAAGACAAGTCAAGAACATCACTGGCCTTGGGTAATTATTTTTAGGCGAGCATAAAACAATGCTAGAAATGGACATGGATCCTCGGGCTGTTGAGGAGCCACATGTCCCAATGCCCACACCAGTTAATGATTGGCAATACTTTGCTGGGACATATTTAATAAATCTGCTGCACCACTTTTCTGGAGTTAAACCCTCATGTTAATGTATTGTGCCAAATTCATGAAGCATTTGTGACACTTTAGATTCTGACAGCGACGCATGCACCAAATTCAAGTAGTTCTAAAATGCACCACTGAAAGAGCCTAATGTAAAAGTGAAGCTAATTAAGACCAACTCTCTTTTTGGCGTACAGAGAGAAAAAACTGTCTCAGACAGATTCAAAAGAGGATTCTTTTGAATTGGAGTTGGCTCAGTGACACCCTTGTCTAGAGGGTCCACGAAAAGCGGTGGGAATTGGCAGCTAACAGCTTACTCTACACGAAACCAAAGAACAGGCTCCATGGTGTTCGGCTGATCGAGACCCCCCCCAGATGTGAGTTGGGTGTCCTGGAGGAATCTCTCTGATCTTCGACTAGCTCCAGAGGCTTGGTGGATTACATTACCCTGCAGAGGTATACCTGCATGCACATGGGACCTAGCTAGCAATAGGAGGTCCATATCATCTGGTAAGAGTTTCCACAAACTTGTCACAGGAGGATCTGCATGCTTCTTGGTGGTGGAACCCTTCGGATAAAATCATCTTGTTGGATTTTTCCTTTATGCATTACGTGGAGTTTCACTTACATGCATTTTTCCTGAATTTCTATCAATATTTTTTTTTCACTTGATTCCACATATAAATTATTTTTCATTCCTTCAATGATATGCTATAAACTATTATCTGTAATGCATATTTAATTTTGTTTTTCACCTTGATTAGCATGACTATTCTGTTTTTTGTTTATGTTTACTATGGTTATATCACGTGGTCTGTCACTGTTGTTTTTTTTTTAGTTAATTTTTTTTACTTCTAGCGTGGTATACCACTCTGTATTGATTGAAGTACAATAACTATTAGGAGGACATAAACAGGTTAGAAGGTGTGCATGGAAGCAATCTGAGGAGGTCCTTGGGTTGTTGAGGAGCCATATGTCCAAGCATGCTCACCAGTCAGTGATTGGCAATACACTGCTGGGACGTTAAAGTGGTTGTAAACCCTTACAAACCATTTTAACCTACAGGTAAGCCTAGATTAAGGCTTACCTGTAGATCCAAGAAATATCTCCTAAACCTACACGGTTTAGGAGATATTTGCCGAAAGACAGGCACCGCTGTCTACGGCGCATGTGCCGTAGACAGTGGTGCGCAGGCGCACTGAGTGCGCTGCAGTTAACGGTGATATGCCGCGAGTGGCGGCTCCTGTGCGCATGCACGGGAGTGACATCATCGCGGCACCGATGAATGGCAGCGCCGGAGCAGCGAGACCCACCAAGAAGATGGAGGTTCCGGACTACAGGGGACAGCGATGACATCGCTGGCTCCTGTGTCAGGTAAGTGGCACATAATGGACTACTATGCGATGCAATGCATAGTAGCCCATTATGCTTTACCTTTGCAGGGAATCAAAGAGGAAGTAAACTCATCAGGGTTTACTTCCTCTTTAATTCTAAATTAGGGGAGGTGATCTAATTCGCAAACCTAATTGTGGGTGAGAAATCTGAAAATAATTTTGTTTTAGGTAAAGGGCAACAACATTTTGAAGAAGGTATTAACACACCTTGATGAGTGGGAACGTCTAGTCTTAGGCATGGATCAAAACATTTTATTTGTATTTATTATGTATTTAAATTTATTTTATTACAATATTAAAAGCATAACATAATAATTTTAGGAGACCTAAAATAGGCTAAAATAGGCATAAACAGGCTTGACAGTGTGCATGGGAGCAAGGTGAAGTCCCATGCCACGTACACACATCCCAAAGTAACCCCTTTTGCAGTCCCTGTCTATCGAACTGCGCTTTTTTCTTTCTCTATATGCTATTAGGTTACGGCACCAATACCTTAATTAAGGACTTAACAGCGGTCGAATAAAAGTGACCCTTTATTAGTGGATAAACTTGCACCTTTTCCCCTTTTCCCTAAAACTAATTTATTCGCGTACACACGACCGGACTTTCCGGCAGAAAAGGTCAGACGGAATCATTTCATTGGATATTCCGATCATGTGTGGGCTTCATCTGACTTTTTTCTTCAAAAATTCTGATGGATCTAGAAATAGAACCTGCTTTAAATCTTTCCGACAGAATCAATTCCTATCGGGAAAACCGTTCGTCTGTATGCTATTACGACGGACCAAATACGGCGCAAGGGCAGCTATTGGCTACTGGCTATTGAACTTCCTTTTCTTGTCCCGTCGTACGTCATCACTTTAGAAATGAACGGACTTTGGTGCGATTGTGTGTAGGCAAGTCCGTTTCGGTCAGAACTCTGTCAGAAACTCAGTCAGAAAGACCGTCAGAGTTTGTTCTGATGGAAAGTCCGGTTGTGTGTACGCGGCACTAGTCTTAGCCCTTGTACACACGGTCGGACATTCCGACGGAAAATGTCCGATTGGACCGTGTTGTCGGATAATACAACTGTGTGTGGGCTCTATCGGACTGTTTCCGTCGGAATATCGGACGGACAAAGTTTTAGAGCTGGGCTATAAAACTTTCCGACAACATGGTCCGATCGGACTTTGTCCAATTGTGTGTAGAGAATTCCGATCGGACAAAGTGCCACACATGCTCAGATCAAATTCCTAGACCAAAGCTATTGGCTACTAGCCTGAACGTAGTCCCGTCATAACGAATTAACATCATCACGTTACGTACGATCAGATTTTCCCGACAACTTTGTCCGACCGTGTGTATGCAACACCAGTTTCGAACAAAATCCGATGGATTTTGTTGTCGGAATGTCCGACCGTGTGTACAAGGTCTTAGGCGTGGAGCAGTATTTTAGGAAGATTGGGAAGGGGGCATTAGCAGGTCCTCATATGTGAGATAGACCTGGGGAAACTAAATTATTGGTTAATATCACAAAAAAACAGGGGCTACAAGATTTTAGGGAAGCATCATAGGCCTAAGCCAACACATTCTACGGCAGCATCAGTAGGTCTTAATGTGTTCAAAGGTCAAGTCTTAGGTTCTGGGACAACAACATTTTAGGGTAGGGTTGGTAGACCTTAATATGTAACAGGACCTAGGCTTAAAGAGGTAGTAAACCCTGAGGGGTTTACTTCCTCTTTGATTCCCTGCAAAGGTAAAGCATAATGGACTACTATGCATCGCATCACATCGCATCGCATAGTAGTCCATTATGTGCAATTACCTGACACAGGGGCCAGCGAAGTCACCGCTGTCCCCTGTAGTTCCGTGCGTCCATCTTCTTGGTGGGTCTCGCTGCTCCGGGGATGTGATTCGCCGGAGCATCGATGACGTCACTCCCATGCATGCGCATGGGAGCCGACACTCGCGGCATATTGCCGCGATCTGCGGCTTACCCAGTGTGCCTGCGCGCTGCTGTCTACGGCGCATGCACCGTAGACAGCGGTGGCTGTCTTCAGGTAAATATCTCCTAAACCGGTTTAGGAGATATTTCTTGGACCTACAGGTAAGCCTTAATCTAGGCTTACCTGTAGGTCAAAGTGGTTTGTAAGGGTTTACAACCACTTTAAGCATGGGGAAACCTACAGTAAATTATAAATTAGCATCAACAAACCTTGGGCACAAAGATTACTTACTTAAGTAAGCGTATAATATGTGGAAAGGCCTAGGCTTAAGCCTAACCAACACATTCCGGTGAGGCATCACCAGGTCTTAATAAGTTCAAAGGCCAAGTCTTAGGTTCTAGGGCAACAACATTATAAGGTAGGGTCAATAGGCCCTAATGTGTGGCAGGACCTAGTCTTAGGTCTGGAAAACTAAATTATAGCGTAGTTTCAACAAACCTGAGGCAAAAAGATTTCAAGGAAGCATCAGGAGACAATAATGTGGAAAGGCCTAGGCTTAGATCTAAGCCAACCCATTCTAGGGTGGCATCAACAGATCTTAAACCCTTACAAACCATTTTGACCTACAGGTAAGCCTAGATTAAGGCTTACCTGTAGGTCCAAGAAATATCTCCTAAACCTATACGGTTTAGGAGATATTTACCTGAAGACAGCCAGTTTAGGAGATATTTACCTGAAGACAGCGGCGCGCAGGCGCACTGGGTAAGCCGCAGATCGTGGCAATATGGCGCTGGAGCAGAGAGACCCACGGAGACCCACCAAGAAGATGGACGCTCGGAACTACAGGGGACAGCGGTGACTTCGCTGGCTCCTGTGTTAGGTAAGTGACACATAATGGACTACTATGCGATGCGATGCGATGCATAGTAGTCCATTATGCTTTACCTTTGCAGGGAATCAAAGAGGAAGTAAACTCATCAGGGTTTATTTCCTCTTTAATGTGTTCAAAGGCCTTAATGTGTGGCAGGACCTAGCGTTAGGTCTGGGCCAACAAGATATTAGGAATGCATTGCTGTGTAGAAAGACCTAACCTTAGGCCTGGGGCAACAAGACTACAGGGAAACATCAACAGGCCTAGATACGGGCATGGGAGCAAGGAATGGTCCTCAGGCTGTCAAGAAGACATGAAAATACACTTATCATTTAACTGTCACTTTCTTCCCTATGTAAATACTAAGAGGAAAGAGATAAGCAAATCAATATTTCATCACATTTAGAAAATGTTAAATTATTTTACACTAAGGTCATGGAATGGAGTGGTCTTCAGACATCTGGTTACAGGACACAATAAATGGGTAGATACAATCCTTTTGAAGCAATTGCACTGTGTCTCCGCTGCATTTTCTTGGTTCATATAAAAAAATACACACAGCAAAGCTGTAGGAAAAAAAATAACAACTCCAATGCAGGAAAGCATTTCCCGTATAAGACAGCGCTCATGTTCAATGTCACTCTAAAAATAATATTGTTCTACATTATAAACATGTTTAAAGAGCACTAAAGGTTTAAAAGCGAAATTATAGCAACAAAGATGCATCACCAGAATCCCGTATATTGTTAACATTTCAATTACAGACAAATACAGAAAATAATTAGTCTTAAATGTACTTAATTTGAATTTGTGTTTTGACAACGTATACATTTTTAGATATTATATATAGCAAAACAGCATCAATTAAAAAGTGGGCATGCATATGTTAATGTAGGAAAACCGTTCGTTTAAATTTACCTTTTTTTTTATTTTTATACACTATATTAAAAATAAAGTGTGTTAAAATGTATGTCAAGGCAAATTTTTTATTTTTTTATCCTTTTAACCACCTCAATACCGGGCACTTACACCCCCTTCCTGCCCAAGCCAATTTCGTTTTCAGCGCTGTCGCTGTTTAAATGACAATTGCGCGGTCGTGCTACACTGTACCCAAACAGGATTTTTATCATTTTGTTCCCACAAATAGAGCTTTCTTTTAGTGGTATTTGATCACCTCTGCATTTTTTATTTTTTGCTAAACAAATAAAAAAAGACCTAAAAATTTTGAAGAAAAAAAAAGTGTAAAATTGTAAATAAGTACGTTTTCACCTTCACTGACGGGCACTGATAAGGCGGCACCGATGAGGTGGCACCAGTCAGATGGCACTGATAGGCACTGACGATGAGCACTGATAGGCAGCACTGATGGACACTGGTAGACAGCACTGATGAGTGGCGCTGATATGCAGCACTGATGGGCATTGATAGGCGGCACTGATGGGCACTCATGGGTGGCACTGGTGGGTACTGATAGGCGACACTGATGGGCACTGAAAGGCTGCACTGATGGGTACTTATGGGTGACACAGGTGGTACTACTGGGCACTGATAGGCGGCACTGATACGTGGCACTGATGGGCTCTGATATGCAGCACTGATAGATGGCATTGATAGGCATCACTGATGGCACTGGCGCTGGCAGGCATTGGGGATGGGCACTGATTGGCAGCTGCCTGGGCACTGATTTGCATTTCCCTGGTGGTCTAGGGTGGCATACCTGGTGGTCCAGGGTGGTGCCAATCCCTGGTAGTCCTGGCGGCATCCTGGTGGTCCTAAGTGGACTACCGAGGGGGGTCAATCAGCGCCCCGTCAGGAGAGCAGCCATTCAGATCTACTTGCGTCTGTAAGACACGAGTGAGGAAAAGCGGATCAACAGCTCTTCCTGTTTACATCGTGATCAGCCGTGATTGGACACAGCTGATCACGTGGTAAAGAGCCTCCGTCAGAGGCTCTTTACCGAGATCGGTGTAGCGGTGTGTCTGACTGACACACTGCACCACCGATCGCCGCGATGCACGTTCCCACGGCCTCCCAGAACGAGAGCCGTACCACATAGCCGTCATTTGATGGCCGGCGGGCTGGAAGTGGTTAAACATGATGTAAGTGCAGAAAAATACCTGTTGATCTGCCAACACTGCACTCAGTTCCTAAGTTCTCATGTCGGCTGATAACATGGTGGCTTTTATGGACTGAAATTGCAAGGAACGGTGTCAGCCCTGTCCAGTATTTTTTTGCTAAACTATAGAACAGCGATCTCCAAACTGCAACCCTTTGCTTTCCTTTATCCTGTCCTTGGGGCACTATTCCATCTACTGACACTAACGATGGGGTATAATTCCAGTCGTGATACCAACAGTGGGGCAACAGTCCTCCCCACCATCGAAAGAGCACAATTCCTCCAACTGACACCAACGATGGGGCACAATTCTTTCCATTGCTAACATTGATGGACCAATATTCCTCCCACTGACACCAATGATGGGACAGAATTCCTTCCACTGATGAACGATGGGGCAGAATTCCTTCCTTTGACACCAGTGAGGAGGCAGAATTAATTACATTGCCATCCACAATCGAGCAGAATTCCATACATTGACACTAACAATGGGGTAGAATTCCTTCCATCGGCACCAACAATAGGGCAGAATTATTTTCACTGACACCAGGAATGGGGCACAATTCCTTCCACTGACAGCAACAATGAGACAGAATTCCTTCCACTGACACCAACAATGGGGCACAATTCCTCCTACTGACACCAACAATGGGGCACAATTCCTCCCACTAACACAGATGGGAAACAATACCTTCCATTAACATCAACAATGGGACACAATACCTTCCATTGACACCAACAATGGGACACAATTCTTCCCACTAACATCAATGGGACACAATTCCTTCCACTGACACCAACAATGGGGCACAATTCCTCCTACTGACACCAACAATGGGGCACAATTCCTCCCACTAACACAGATGGGACACAATACCTTCCATTAACACCAACAAGGGGACACAATACCTTCCATTGACACCAACAATGGGACACAATTCTTCCCACTAACATCAATGGGACACAATACCTTCCACTGACACCAACAATGGGACACTATTCCTCCCACTGACACCAAAGTTGTTTACTTTCACTGGCCCTAGTCCTGCCCCCTTAAAATCTGAAGGACAGTAACCAGGTCCATTGTTTAGAAAGTTTGGAATCTCCTGGTATAGAACATTTCCCTAGGGCAAGGATGCAGAACTGTGTCCCTCCCTCCCCCACTGCTAATGCAAGCCCTAGGTTGGGTGTACCATCCCTAGGCCCATTCTCTGGCCCATTGTTTTGGCTGTCCATGGTAGGCATAGAGAGTGCACAGCACATGCTTAAGCAGTCGCTAGCTTTCTAGCAGCAAGAAGGTAATTGCGCATGCACGGTGGGTTTTTCGTGTCAGCCTTGGGCAGACGGAGTGGAGAGTGGCCAATATGTTGGAGTATAGCATGAAATCTGTAGCTGTTAGGGCAGACATTAAATAATAGCCCACTGATTGCCAGCCACTGATCTGGAGCATGTGTGCAGTGAGGGATTGCCCCTTCTACCACTATGCCCTGGGCAGCTGCCCCTCGTGCCCACCCTTGTCCCGTTACCTGATAGCAAGGGATTGTTTTGTAGTCCAAGAACTGGGAGGGCTGATTAAACTCTTTGAGATAACAGCTCCACATTTTTAGCAGGACATTTTTTTTTGCAGCTATCAAAAAAATAACAGAATACTTTTAATGGTATATTTAACAGACCAAAAGACAGCAAATAGGAGAAGATCAACGTTGGGGTCTGCATATATTTTAAGGCTGTTGTTTTATTAAAACAGATTAATGATCACATTTTCCAACCAAAAAAAAGGCTTCCACACCACTGCTTAGTTGCGCATTCAAGGAATCCATTAAAACCAAAACTATGGGGTTTGCCACCGCTGACCTCTTTCTGAAAATATGATTTATCTGGATGCTATGCTGACACCCTATCCTCTATATCTTCCGAGTCACTGACCAGGAAACACAGACCAAAATCTGAAGTCCTTATTCAAACACTTGTCTTGTGTCAGTGGCTCAAACCAATTAAGCCACACAGTCAGCATAGCAGTGGGTTTCAGAATGACAATGACGTATGGGAACCACCCAAACGCTCTGAGCTGCACTCAAAATGTAAATGGGTCACAGGGTTTATTTTAATATAAATAGATCACATGGCACACAGTCATATGGGGCACCTCATCATCATGAAAATGACTTTATTTGGAACATGCTAAGCCATTATTTGGTTGTATGTCACTCCATTGTCATATAATAGGCAAATATGGTTTATTGTGAAAAGTATTGGGACGCCCTGCCTTTACACGCACATGGACTTTAACCACTTCAGCCCCCGGACCAATTTGCAGCCAAAGGACCAGGCCCCTTTTTTTGCGATTCGGCACTGCGTCGCTTTAATTGACAATTGCGCGGTCGTGTGACGTGGCTCCCAAACAAAATTGGCATCCTTTTTCTCCCACAAATAGAGCTTTCTTTTGGTGGTATTTGATCACCCCTGCGGTTTTTATTTTTTGCGCTATAAACAAAAATAGAGAGACAATTTTGAAAAAAACGCATTATTTTTTTACTTTTTGCTATAATAAATATCCCCAAAAAATATATAAAAAAAACATTTTTTTTCCTCGGTTTAGGCCGATACGTATTCTTCTACATATTTTTGGCAAAAAAAAATCACAATAAGCGACTATTGATTGGTTTGTGCAAAAGTTATAGCGTTTACAAAATAGGGGATAGTTTTATGCTATTTTTATTAATAATTTTTTTTTTTTACTAGTAATGGCAGCGATCAGCGATTTTTATTGTGACTGCGACATTATGGCGGACGCATCGGACATTTTTGACACATT
This sequence comes from Lithobates pipiens, assembly GCF_037356315.1. Lineage (NCBI taxonomy): Eukaryota > Metazoa > Chordata > Amphibia > Anura > Ranidae > Lithobates > Lithobates pipiens. Next base: position 23,200,008 of record NW_027507791.1, read on the forward strand.
TTTGGAACCATTGTCATTTATGCAGCAATCAGCGCTATTTAAATGCACTGATTCCTATGTAAATGACACTGGCATTGGAGGAGTTAACCATTAGGGGGCGGGGAGGGGTTAAGTGTGACGTGTGTGTGTTTTTTTTTAAAGTGGGGGGCGTGGCTTGGCGTCTGACGTCACTGATCGTCTTTCCCTATATCAGGGAACAGACAATTTAGTGACAGGCTCAGTAGGAAACACAAGGAGAGGTTTGTTTACACAGACCGCTCCTCGTTCTTCAGCTCTGTGACCCGATCTCGGGACACCAGCGGCGATCGGGTCCATGGGTCCCACGGCCACGAAGCTTAGGACCAGGTCGGGAGCGTGCAGCCGCCGACGCGCTCGCAACCCACAGCTGGGAACTTAAAGAGCAACGTACCGGTACGTGCTTGTGCCCAGCTGTGCCCAGCTGTGCCCAGCTGTGTCATATATGTGCAGGAGGCGGTCCTTAAGCGGTTAATAGCAGCCCAGTCTTAGTCCTTAGGGTTCAATATTGAGTTGGCCCACCCTTTGCAGCTATAACAGCTTCAACTCTTCTGGGAAGGCCGTCCACAAGGTTTAGGAGTGGGTCTATGGGAATGTTTGACCATTCTTCCAGAAGTACATTTGTGAGGTTAGGCACTGATGTTGGACGAGAAGGCCTAGCTAGCAGTCTCCACTCTAATTCATCCCAAAAGCGTTCTAGTGGCTTGAGGTCAGGACTTTGTGCAAGCTAGTCAAGTTCCTCCACCCCAAGCGCACTTATCCATGTCTTTATGGACCTTGCTTTGTGCACTGGTGCGGAGTCAAATTGGAACAGGAAGGGGCCGTCCCCAAACTGTTCAAACAAAGTTGGGAGCATGAAATTATCCAAAATGTCTTGGTTTTCTTATGCCTTAAGAGTTCTCTTCACTAGAACTAAGGGGCCAAGCCTAACCCCTGAAAAACAACCCCCACATCATAATCCCCCCTCCACCAAATGATTTGAACCAGTTCACAAAGCAAAGTCCTGACCTCAACCCGATAAAACACCTTTGGGATGTATTAGAGCGAAGGCTGTGTCCCAGGCCTTCTTGTCCAGAATCAGTGCCTGACCTCACAAATGCACTTCTGGATGAATGGTCAAACATTCCCATAGACACACTCCTAAACCTTATGGACGGCCTTCCCAGAAGAGTTGAAGCTGTTATAGCTGCAAACTCAATATTGAACCCTACGAACTAATGCCCTGTACACGCAATCGGACATTCCGACAACAAAATCCATGGGATTTTTCCGACAGATGTTGGCTCAAACTTGTCTTGCATACACACGGTCACACAAAGTTGGTCGGAAATTGCAAACTTCAAGGACGCGGTTGACGTACAACACGTACGACAAGCCGGGAAAAGTTCAATATCCGGTACGGCTCTTCTGCTTGATTCCGAGCATGCGTGGAACTTTGAGCGCCGGAATTGTGTACACACGATCGGAATTTCCACATGCTCACGGACACAGCCCATCACAGATGGGGGTAAAGAGCAAATCACTGCAGTTCTTTACCACGTGATCCACTGCATCCAATCACAGTTGATCACAATGTAAATACACTTGCAGGTTATCGGCATTCCTTTCGTCACGCTGTCACAGTGATCTTACCTGTTCCCTTTGGCTTCTGTTTCACTAAACATGGAAGCAGATCCATACTGTAATGGCCAGTATGTGTCTTTAGGTTCACTTGTAGGTGTTACAGGATGCTGTGTACATGCATGGCATTCTTGTATCTCCTGTGGTCAGTTCTGAGGCAACGTCCCCCCCACCCACAGCGCCATACTCTGGCTTAGCATTGTCTCTGTGGATGGAGGTGGAAGGCCATACCTACAGCAGCAGTGTCATGCCAGTCTTGCCTCTCCTCTCCACTGATTGACAGGTATTGACACATGACTGCTGAATAAAACCAATAGAAAAGGTCATTAAACTTTATTTTTTAAATAAGTAAATGCAATGAAAGTCCTAAAACAATTTTCCTTTTTTTTAAATTGGGCTTTATGTTAGTGTGTTCACAAATACTTTAAATGGGCGGCACAGTGGTGTAGTGGTTAGCACTTTCACCTAGCAGTAAGAAGGGTTACTGGTTCAAATCCCAACCATGACACTACCTGCCTGGAGTTTGCATGTTCTCCCTGTGCCTGCGTGGGTTTACTCCGGTTTCCTCCCCCAAACCAAAGACATGCAGGTAGGTTAGTTGGCTTCTGTCCAAAATTGGCCCTAGTATATGAATGGGGACCTTGGATTGTGGGCTCCTTGGGGGTAGAGACCAATGTGAGTGTGCAATGGATAGGGATAGGGACAATTGAAGACACTCACTCAGGTTGAACTGCATGGACTGGTGTCTTTATTCAACCTTACTAACTATGAAACTATAAATATAATGGAAATTCCAGTATGGATCATTGAAGCGCTTCTCATGAATCTTCTGTTTCAATAATTTTTTATTGAGTTTTAACAAGTGGTTAAAATGCAAAAGTTCTGCCCACGCAGGGGCTAGCACTGAAGTTGGAGGTAAGGGCAAGAATAAAGTGACCCAAGTAGAAAGAAATGCAACAGCAGTAAATTTAAGTGAAAGTTACTGTCAGGATCCAGGGGTCCCAGAGTGGCTCCCTATAACTACGGGGCACACCCTAGGCCCCTCAAACCCAAAAAGGTGGCGCAATGTACAGCCCAAACTGAACTAAAAAAGGCAAGAGGAGCAGAAAACAGAAGAAAGTTAGGCAGAAAGGTGACGCTAAAGAGAGGGAGGTCGCTCACCTACTAAGTAGGGAGCTAGAGAAGGGATGGAGGAGTCTAGGAAGAAGAGGGAAGGTCAGAAGGATGGGGACCAGGAGATGGGGAAAAGGGAAGGGCTCAGGATCACCCGGACCATCCATCACAGTAGGCCCAAGCTAGCTGAGGGGAGGGTAGAAAAGCCATATGACAGCAACGATTAACAAATTTTGAGGAACTTGGCATGAGTGTCCCCGCGGATGCTCGACATCTGTTCGTTAAAGTGGGAGTAAACCCAGTTTCAAAAAACACTTACATTCCCGGCACGTCGGAAATGCTAACGTTGACATTGGTTGTGCTCTCAACAAAACTTTCAAACCATCCAATGGCTGGTTTCATAACTGATCACATGTGCAGCATTATGGCAGTTGAAGAATTATTAGAAGCCAAGATGGCGGCTTCCTTGACTGAAAACAATAGAAGGGTTTACTTCCACTTTAAGCATAAACGCGATCTTTCACCCCCTGAAAGGGGGCAGATGTTTTTTTTCCAGGCCTGGGCAATAGTTATTTTGGCTGGCAGAAATAGGTAGTAGGCAAGTTTCCGCTGATAAGAAAACAGGCCTGCAATTGGACAGTGTAATAAAGCAAACTTGACCTCTTTTGGTACGAGGCAGGTGGAACAACCTGAATAGGAGGCCAAATACCTGAGACCAGAAGCCAATTAATCTAGGATATTTGCACCATATATGTATAACAGCCACAACCCCAGAAGCAGTGGTCAGTGTGGGATAGATTGGTATGGGCAATGCAAGTAGGGACCCAATACCAGCGTAGAAGCACCTTATATGCCACCTCCAAGGTGGCTGTATTAAACGAGCATTTGGCCACAGAAGACCCAGGCCTTCTCCAGTCCGCCAAGTCTATTGCGATCACCAGATCTCGTTCCCACTGAGCTACATAAATGAGGGAGTTATGAGATGAATGGTTATTCAGAGAAGCATGGAGAGCCGAGACGAGGCCTGGGGATCCCATGGAGTGCAGGCAAATGTGTTTAAATGCGGTTTTCTGGAACGGGTATGTAGCAGTCCTGCACAGCGAGGTGAGCCAATGCTGAAGTTTTAGGCAGCGGAGGAGCTCCTCTTCTGGTTCTCATGAATCTTCTATTTGCGTTTCAAGAAGCTTAGGTGTCGATGAGGCCTTAAAATGGAAACCTATGAGGCCATTTTCACATATGTGCAAACTGAATGCGTTTTTTCACTGCATCCAATTCACATGACATGCGAGTGTGACTGGCTCTCAATGGAGCCAGTTCACACACGTCCAGGGCGGTTGTGGAGCGGTTTCCAAAAGGGTCCTGTGCATTTTTGGGACAAGTTCAGGTGCGAATTCAGGCAAAAATTCAGACCAGAATCGAGCCTGAACCACTGAACAGAAACGCACCAGACCCCAGGCTGGAAACCGCAGCCGCACATATGTGAACCCGGCCTAAAGAGAGCAAAACAAAAGCTTCAATTTCCATTTACCTTTGCAAAAAATGTTCAAAGATTTGCAAACTTGAAACTATTTTAGTATGAAGAGCTGAAGTTCAGAACTTTTTTTAGCATCTTCGTGGGGCTCCTTTGAGACTGGGGCCCCAAGGAAGGCAGCTGTTCTGCCCTTATTATTACTCTGCCATTGCACAAACTACTTCAAGATCACACCCACCTCTTCATCTTACTCACCCCTGGCATGCTGACTCTAAAACATCCAGCAGGTCACTAGGTTTGTCACTTACCTTGGTATAGATCCCTGGTGCTCTTTGGCACTTTTTGTGCGGCTCTCTGGGCCCCTGCAAGCACTAGTCTATGTTTCCCTATTGTCATGTTATAGAAGTGATTTCTAGCAGTTTCAACTCCTGTATCATGTCTGCAGTCCCTGACCATCTCCTGTATCATGTCTGCAGTCCCTGACCATCTCCTGTATCATGTCTGCAGTCCCTGACCATCACCTGTATGATGAATGCAGTCTTTAACCATCTCCCGTATCATGTCTGCAGTCTCTGACCATCTCCTGTATCATGTCTGCAGTCCCTGACCATCTCCTGTATCATGTCTGCAGTCCCTGACCATCTCCTGTATCATGTCTGCAGTCTCTGACCATCTCCTGTATCATGTCTGCAGTCCCTGACCATCACCTGTATGATGAATGCAGTCTTTAACCATCTCCTGTATCATGTCTGCAGTCTCTGACCATCTCCTGTATCATGTCTGCAATCTCCAATTATACCTTGTATCATGTCAGCAGTCTCTAATCATCTCATGTATCATGTCGGCAGTCTCTAACCCATACCTCCCAACTTTTTGTGATAAGAATGAGGGACACCTATTGGAAAAAGTTTGCAGGCATAGGACACACCCCATTGCCATGCCCCCTTAAAGGAGAATTGACACAAAAAAAGATTGATTAAACCCATAAGTGCTTTTTTTTTTACCACTATCATTCCATTATATTGGCATTTGGAATTTACAAATGCAGCAATTTAGAAATCAGATGAAAGGTTTAGCACCAGGAAACATTTTTTGATAAAAAAAAGTGCATTTTATATACAACTATAAAGATCACACCAAAATCTGGGACAAATGAGGAGGAATGAGGGACAGAGGGACATTTCTCCAAATCAGGGACAGTCCCTTGAAATCAGGGACAATTGGGAGCTATGTCTAACCATCTCCTATATCATGTCTGCAATTTCTGACCATCTCCTGTATCATGTCTACAGTATTTGACCATGTCCTGTATGATGAATGCAGTCTCTAACCATCTCCTGTATCATGTCTACAGTATTTGACCATCTCCTGTATGATCAATGCAGTCTCTAACCATCTCCTGTATCATGTCTGCAGTCTCTGACCATCTCCTGTATCATGTCTGCAGTCTCTGACATTCTCCTGTATCATGTCTACAATCTAAAATCATACCTTTTATCATGTCTGCCGTCTCTGACCATCTCCTGTATCATGTCTGCCATCTAAAATCATACCTTGTATCATGTCTGCAGTCTCTGACCATCTCCTGTATCATGTCTGAAGTCTCTGACCATCTCCTGTATCATGTCTGCAGTCTCTGACCATCTCCTGTATCATGTCTGAAGTCTCTGACCATCTCCTGTATCATGTCTGAAGTCTCTGACCATCTCTTGTATCATGTCTGCAATCTCTAACCATCTCCTGTGTTAGGCCTGCAGTCTTTGACCATCTCCTGTATCATTTATGCAGTCTCTACCCATCTCTTGTATGATGTCTGCAGCCTCTGACCATCTCATATACCATATCTGCAGTCTCTAACCAACTCCTGAATCATCTCTTGTATCACGCCCATAGTCTTTGAATATATCCTGTTGTGTGTCTGCTGTCTCTGATTATGAATATTCTCTGACTTGTATGTGTGTCCCTTTGGTGATGTCAGGGCCCCCCATATTAAGCAAGTTGACCCCCACTGGTATAGATCCATGAGCCTCCACGGACCTTGCCACATTTACTAGTTTGATTTTGTGCATGAAGAGATCACCTAACTTTCCAGCTTTCCACGTTGCCGCATCTTTTTTATTTCCTCATTATTCTGAGAGATTAACTATCACAGACTTATTAGATGGTCTATTTTTCCCCGTCCCCTGATAACTTCTCCCATTGAGCTCTCTTCTTCGTAGCTCAGTTCCTGGTCAGAACCCGGCTTGTTGCTTTTATTAGGGTATTATACATACCGTACTTTTAGAAGAAGCATATTCAGAATGTCATTTGCTATTCTTTCCCTGCGAGAGATACAAAGTGACTCATTACCTTGCTCAACTTTAATATTTCAGACATGTGAAAAGACCGAAATGTAACAAGAACAAGGACTGAAAAGCCAGAGAACTGTTTTTGAAGGCAAAAATAGTTTTATTATCTATGAAAATGGTTTTGCATTGATAGCTACCTTGTCTGTACTTTTAGTGTAGATGATACACTGTGATTTGCTGCTTTTTACTTGCTGTACTTAAAGCAGAACTTCGCTCAAAAGTAAAGTACCGCTCATTCTCTTTCCCCTTCCTCAGCCTGCAACTGATTTGCATTTCTTCGAGTGGAAGTCGGGGAGCCATAACCTTTTTTTCGTCCGTTTTCTTAATCCCCACCTCATCCTGTCTACCCCAGTCCCATGGGACACACCACACACCCCAAGAGGCTACAGCAGGGGTCCCCAACCTTTTTGGCCCTGGGGACTGGTGTAGTAGAAGAGAATTTTGCCAAGGACCAGGGGGGTTTTGGTGTGCCTTCTACAAGCGATTTGTTGGGGCAATGGTTGGTGTGCTTCAATCATCACAACACCATGACTGATATGGTGTCAGGATGATTGAAGCGCATTATTTCTATTACAACATTGTAATATATAATGAAATAGTTTGACTCACCATAATACAAAATCAGTGAGAGCCATGATTGTGCCCCCATCATCTGCCACCAGATGCAGCGTGGCACTTGCTACCATTGCTTACGACCAGATACAGCTTGTCGCTAGCCACCATATGCAGCTTGTCACTTGCCGCTGTGGTCTGTCCCCAGATGCAGCATGCCACTTGCCACCATTGCCGACCTTTAGATGCAGCTTGTCACTTGCCACCGTGGTCTGCCACCAGATGCAGCTTATCAATTGCCACCGTAGCCTGCCTCCAGATGCAGTGTATCATTTGCCACCGTCGCCTGCCACCAGACGCAGCCTGTCACTTGCCACCAATTGCTTACCACCAGACGCAGCATGTCACTTGCCACCAGACGCAGCATGTCACTTGCCACCATTGCTTGCAACCAGACGCAGCATGTCAGTTGCCAACATTGCTTGCCACCAGACGCACCATGTTACTTGCCACTGTTTCTTGCCACCAGACGCAGCATGTCACTTGCCACTTTTTTTTGCCACCAGACGCAGCGTGTCACTTGCCACCATTGCTTGCCACCAGATGCAGCATGTCACTTCCCAACATTGCTTGCCACCAGACGCAGCATGTCACTTGCCACTGTTTCTTGCCACCAGACGCAGCATGTCACTTGCCACCATTGCTTGCAAACCAGACGCAGCATGTCACTTGCCAACATTGCTTGCCACCAGACGCAGCATGTTACTTGCCACTGCTTCTTGCCACCAGACGCAGCATGTCACTTGCCACTTTTTTTTTACACCAGACGCAGCGTGTCACTTGCCACCATTGCTTGCCACCAGATGCAGCATGTCACTTGCCAACATTGCTTGCCACCAGACGCAGCATGTCACTAGCCACTGTTTCTTGCCACCAGATGCCGCATGTCACTTGCCACTGTTTCTTGCCACCAGATGCAGCATGTAATTTGCCACTGTTTCTTGCCACCAGACGCAGCATGTCACTTGCCACCGTTGCCTGCCTTCAGATGCAGCTTGTCACTCTCATGGTTGCCTGCCTTCAGATGCAGCTTGTCACTTGCCACCATCACCTACCACCAGATGCAATGTGTCACTTGACAACCGTGGTCTGCCACTAGATGCAGCGTGTCACTTTACACTGTCACCGCTTCTCACTATTCTGCCATTCTTGATGCAGCTTCCCACTGTAGCCTGCCAACACAAACACCAGATGAAGCTTGTCACTTTAAGGTCAATTTGTAAATGGTGAGAAGAATCAGTTGTGGGAAGACAGCGCTGGACCCCATTGGCTGGTAAGTACCCATTCTTTCAAATTCACCAATTGCATTATTTGCAGCTGCTGACATTTCCTTTTTAAATTCTGGGTGAAGATTCACTTTAACTACATTATCTACCGACTACACACAGTAAATATCCTGCAAGCAGGCGGCAGGTACATACAAATGCGTGTACGCGATGGCCTCCTCCTGGGTTTGGGGCAAGCATGTGCTGACCTGTGCTGTGATTGTAGCACAAGATTTGCAGCAGATTTCAGCCAATGATTTTGGCTGAAATCAACTGATCGGCTGTGTCCAATCACACACAGAGTTCTGTGTTCAGTATCACACAGAACCCTGTGTGCATGGGAACAGTGATCTGGCTGTTTCTTCTCCCTGAAAAGCAAGGAGAAAAAAAAATCACTAAACCCGAGATATTATTTGTGCGCTTGCAAGAAACTGAAAACCTTAGTGACAAAAAAAACAATGTAAAACAAATACAATAAAAACTCAAATGGACAGCAGAATCTAAATCACCAATCCGAGTAGGATGTGTGACAAGCTCCAACCAAACAATAATTCAAGAGAATGGGAGAGAGAAATAGGTCATGTTTTTACTCCTCCACAGAATCAGAGAATAATTAAACGGACTCACTCCACTTCCATAAGCTCCCGTGTCCAAGAAAGGGCTTACAAATGTATTACTAGATGGTACCAGACCCCCTCCGGTCTAGCACAGATGTATCCGATGGTAGATGCCCACTGCTGGAGGGGCTGCGATCACCAGGGCACGTTCCTCCACTTATGGTGGTGTTCAGGGGCGGACTGACAACTCATGGGGCCCCCGGGCAATAGGAGATTATGGGGCCCCCGGGAAATAGGAGAAGATTATGGGACCCCTGGGCAATAGGAGATTATGGGGCCCCCAGGCAATAGATTATGGGGCCACACAGTATACACACATACAGTATACACACACTGAATACATATACACACACTGAAAAGGTACTGGAGAGGCTTGGGATTTTAAAAAAACAAAAACTGATTTTTACATACTGTCCCTGGTTTTATTGAGGCAGGCAACCCTGATGGGGCCCCTTAGTGGCATGGGGCCCTCGGGCAGTGCCCGAGTGCCCGAATGGTCAGTCCACCCCTGGTGATGTTGTCCCAAGATTAAACAATTTTGGGAGGCTATCACCCCATGCATTAAACGGATAACTCTTAGAAACATAGGATTCTCCTCTATGCATTTTCTTTTTCATGGCGTTCCCTCCTCCATTAAACTTTATAAAAAAAAACATTACTCCACATCTACTGAATACGGCCAAATCACTAATCTAAAAGATTTTTTGAAAACAATCAAAGTGACCTATCCTGTTAGCCCTTATACACACGGTCGGATATTCCGACAACAAAATCCGGTAGATTTTTTCCGACGGATTTTGTCCGAAACTGGTGTTGCATACATACGGTTGGACAAAGTTGCTGGAAAATCCGACCATACGTAACGTGATGACGTTCGTTCGTTCTGACAGGACTACGTTCAGGCTAGTAGCCAATAGCTTTGGTCTAGTAATTTGATCTGAGCATGCGTGGCACTTTGTCTGATCGGAATTCTCTACAAACGATAGGACAAAGTCCAATCGGATCATGTTGCTGGAAAATGTTATATCCAGCTCTCAAACTTTGTTGGTCGGACATTCAGATGGAAAAAGTCCGATGGAGCCCACACACGGTCGGATTGTCCGACAACACGGTCCAATCGGACATTTTTCGTCGGAATTTCTGACCGTGTGTACAAGGGCTTAGACTGGAAGAGGGAGGCTGAATGATGGGTTCATATGGTCAAAGACCAACGAGATTAGCTTAAAGACATATGGTCGGGTTGGATGTATTATTCTTCAGAGATTTCTACAGATTAAATCCCCCTACGGCATAGCGCCCAAGTACTACTTGAACAGCCACACTTTCCCCTCACAGATACACCTATTATTAGATCTTCCCTTTGTTTCTCAATTTCCCCCAACAGAGGTTGTTTTTTTTTCCTCTCTATTTCCTTTCTATCATTACTCAGAATGTTTAGGTCAATTTGGGATAATGTTTGTACAATGTTCCCATTTCACATGTATCAGGTGGGTGTAAGTACACCTGCAGATTATTCAAGGATTGACCAAGTCAAAAAATGTACAGACTTTGTGGGCACATAATGAGAGAGAGAATCAGTAAAAAAAATATACATTTTATTACAACATAGTTAAAAAAACATATAAACAACATACAAACAACACCCTGTATATACACTGTTACCAGTTACCCAATAATGCAGTTATAGTGGGCTGAACCTATAATACAAAGATTAATTTAATACTGTGTCAAGGAAAAAGAAAAATTTCTGATACAGTAATGCCTCCAAAAGCTTGCTTGTCGACGCGTTTCACTAAAATAGTAGCTTCCTCAGGACAGATACTAGGTAGGTGCTGGTAAACTTGTGGTTCAAGGTGTGGGAGAACTTGACCAAACTGACAAGCAACCAAAAAACGAAATCGCATGTGTGTGTCTATAGAATTGAGATACACATATATCATGTGGTCTATAGTAGATAACAGGTTATGTATAGGTATTTGAATATAAATCGCACACAGTTGTCAAAAATTCCCACTATAAGCATGTTCAATACAATATCAATAGTACCAAGAGCTGGCCCATGGATACCGGACCAAATTATTAAATGGGTAAGTGTACAATCCCCTTAAGTATAGAGGTGAATGAAATATCTGAAACACTGCGCTTATCACATTGGGGGAGACCTTTTGTTAGGGCTCAAGTTGGTATCGTGGCATGTATAGGAAAGAGGTATGCCCCTTTTGGTACTACACCCCTTTTGGTACTACACCCCTGTGTACGGCTTTCCTTGCTGTGCTTTCACCTGCAGGTTCGCTCCCCGTGAGCTACCTTGGTCTGTCCCATGTCTGCCCTTTCGACCCCGTGTTGATGATGGTGTGGGGTCAGATAGGACTCCGAGGTGACCTTCTAATAAATGCTCCCCATCTACTTCACCTGCTTGGACTCTTTACATATTGTATTTTTGGACTCTTTTTTTGTATTTGTTCCCAGCATGTAACCTTAATACTTAACCACTTCCCGACCGGCGCACGCCAATGTACATCAGCAGAATGGCACGGGCAGGCAAATTGGCGTACAGGTACATCCATTTGTATTTGCCACCCTGCCATCGCATGCCGGTCGGGACCCCCGTGAGTCCGGTCACGGGTCCCGCGGACTCGATCGGCGCGGGGATACCCGCAATCATCTCACGGGGAGGCTGAACCGGGAGATGTCGTCGTAAACAGCATCTCCCCATTCTGCCTAGCAACAAGTGACACTGATCTCTGCTCCATGTGATTGGAGCAGAGATCAGTGTTCACTAACACACAGCCCAGCCCCCCACAGTTAGTAACACGCCCCTAGGAACACTTAACTCCTACACTGCCACCCACTGGTTAACTGCCAGTGTCATTTACACAGGAATCAGTGCATTTGTATAGCACTGATGGCTGTATAAATGCCAATGGTCCCAAAAATGTGTCAAAAATGTCTGATGTGTCCGCCATAATGTCGCAGTCACAATAAAAATTGCTGATCGCCGCCATTACTAGTAGAAAAAATGATTAATAAAATTGCCATAAAACTATCCCCTATTCTATAAACGCTAAAATTTTGCGCAAACCAATATTTTGGGGGGATATTTATTATAGCAAAAAGTACAAAGTAATGCGTTTTTTACAAAATTATCACTCTATTTTTGTTTATAGCGCAAAAAATAAAAACCGCAGGGGTGATCAAATACCACCAAAAGAAATCTCTATTGTGGGAAAAAAAGGACGTCAATTTTGCTTGGGAGCCACATCGCACGACCGCACAATTGTCAGTTAAAGTGACGCAGTGCCGAATCGCAAAAAGTGGTCTGGTGTTAAGCCAGCAAAATGGTCTGAAAGTGGTTAAAGCATAGTTCCACCCAGAAGTGGAAGCTCCACTTATCTGCTTCCCACACATTTGGCACCTTTTAGGGCGGAGGGGGGAACGGGTACCTGTTTTTGATCGGTACCCATCCCCACCTCCAGGAGACTGAGCCATGGCGACATCCCTCAGAAGTTCAGCCCCCCTCCTCCTTCCTCTGGGATGATGGAGCTTGAGAGGTCCTGCAAAGAAGAATGGGAGAAACTGCCCAAAAATAGGTGTGCCAAGCTTGTAGCATAATATTCAAAAAGACTTGAGGCTGTAATTGGTGCCAAAGGTGCTTCAACAAAGTATTGAGCAAAGGCTGTGAATACTTATGTACATGTTTTTTTTTTTCCTTTTTTAATTTAATAAATCTGCAAAGATTTCAAACAAACTTCTTTCACATTGTCATTATGGGGTATTGTTTGTAGAATTTTGAGGAAAATAATGAATGCAATCGATTTTGAAATAAGGCTGTAACATGATAAAATGTGTGAATACTTTCCGAATACTTTGTATGTGTCTGCTGTACCATGCACCTGTGTTAAAAGTCACCTGTTCTCTTTGTATTGCTTCCTTTGTGTGAAATCCCTGATGTTCCTGCCAGTACCGCTGTGTTTCTATTAAAAACTGACCACACTAAGCACATCCATCTCAGCTTGAACAGTTTTCTGCATGTCCTCCAGTGATCACACAAGTGCTGACACACACCCCTGCACAGCACAGTGTGCTGCTGTTTCTCTGCCCCCTGCTGACATCACCCCCATAGTCTCCACCCCCAGCTCTCTATGCATATGAGAACAGAAGTCATGTGATCATTTATATAAAAAGAAAAAAAAAGGTATTTTGAATATTATTTTTTTTTTTTACATCCATACATAAATGTTGTTTGTTTCAAATTTCAAATCTCAGCCTGCTCTCCTTCAATGACCAGCCTTGTCCTGGCCGCCCCCCCCCCCCCCCCCCAACCCAGCCATTCACTGGGAAGCTCAGTGTACTGCTGCTTCTCCTCCCCCAGCTCTTATGCAGCTGAGAACAGAGGGATGTGATTTCTTATATAAAAGGGAAAGAAGTTATTTATTATGTTTTTTCTATCTATACACAAATGTTTTGCCTTTTATTTCTATAGTAAACTGAATGGGATGTTTTAGAAGGTGAGGGTTTGCATATACTTTAATGAAAATAAAAGAACAAAGCCTGAAAAAAGAAAACTAATGTAGCTGCCACAACTAAGGACTGGTAAGCTCAAATACATATTTATTTTCTTTTTTTTGGTTTAGGTGAACATTAACCAAAGCTAAATAATTGTCAAATATAAGTTTTTCATTCTCATGCCAGGATAAATATAACGCTTTAAAACAGAATATTGAAGTTATTCCCTGAACTCAGGTATGGTTGGTTCTCCTTTATATTTTATAGCTATTATATAGACTATTGTTCATTTTACCATGTTAGGCTTGGCTATACTATTATATACATCTTTTAATTTATTTTTTAACATTAAGGCATCAGCATGTATGATGCCTGGATTTATTTGAAGTATAACAAACCCTTGTGGCAAATTTAATGACATAACTACCTGTCAATTGCAATAGCAACCTTGAGTAAATCTTCCTTACGTCAGCCTATTTGTCTGCCATGCTTGGTTGACCTCCGATGTGTAAATCATTTCTCAGTCATTGCTTCGCTTGTTGTTGGTTTTAAAGCTGTTATGAAAAACTCAAATAGAGTATAAGAGGCCTATATATATATATAAATATATAATAATATATAATTCTATCTATCTATATCTATATCTATCTATCTATCTATCTATATCTATATATATATATATATATATATATATATATATATATATATATATATATGGGCCAGACAACTAGATTTCAGTTTAATTAAGCCAAATAGGTGACCTTTGACATTGCTCATTGTCTTATTGAATAAGGTTGATGTGATGGTGTTAGCAGGCAAGTTTGTTGGTCATTTTGGGATTAATCGTATTATTATTTTTATTTAACATTTGGCAGTGTATGACTTTACGTGGCATGTTTGTGGTTTTGGCTAACGGCCCCAAAAATATTTTTAGATTTGGCGTATGTAGTGAAATCCTGCTGGTTTCGACAATTGGCATTTATAAGGACAGAGGGCTGACAATAATTCATTATTCCTAGTGGCCAAAGTATGTATGTGTGTATATATATATATATATATATATATACATATATATATATATATACAGTGGTGTGAAAAAGTGTTTGCCCCCTTCCTCATTTCCTGTTCCTTTGCATGTTTGTCACACTTAAGTGTTTCGGAACATCAAACCAATTTAAACAATAGTCAAGGACAACACAAGTAAACACAAAATGCAATTTGTAAATGAAGGTGTTTATTAATAAAGGTGAAAAAAAATCCAAACCATCATGGCCCTGTGTGAAAAAGTGATTGCCCCCCTTGTTAAAACATACTATAACTGTGGTTGTCCACACCTGAGTTCAATTTCTCTAGCCACACCCAGGCCTGATTATTGCCACACCTGTTCACAATCAAGGCATCACTTAAATAGGAGCTGCTTGACACAGTAAGGTCCACCAGAAGATCCTTAAAAGCTACACATCATGCCGAGACCCAAAGAAATTCAGGAACGATTGAGAAAGAAAGTAATTGAGATCTATCAGTCTGGAAAGGGTTATAAAGCCATTTCCAAAGCTTTGGGAATCCAGCGAACCACAGTGAGAGCCATTATCCACAAATGGCGAAGACATGGAACAGTGGTGAACCTTCCCAGGAGTGGCCGGCCGCCCAAAATTACCCCAAGAGCGCAGCGACGACTCATCCAAGAGGTCACAAAAGACCCCACAACAACGTCCAAGGAACTGCAGGCCTCACTTGCCTCAGTTAAGGTCAGCGTTCATGCCTCCACCATCAGGAAAAGACTGGGCAAAAATGGCCTGCATGGCAGAGTTCCAAGGAGAAAACCACTGCTGAGCAAAAAGAACATCAAAGCTCGTCTCAATTTCTCCACAACACATCTTGATGATCCCCAAGACTTTTGGGACAACATTCTGTGGACCGATGAGACAAAAGTGGAACTCTTTGGAAGGTGTGTGTCCAAGTATATCTGGCGTAGAAGGAACACTGCATTTCATAAAAAGAACATTATACCAACAGTAAAATATGGTGGTGGTAGTGTGATGGTCTGGGGCTGTTTTGCTGCTTCAGGACCTGGAAGACTTGCCGTGATAAAAGGAACTATGAATTCTGCTGTCTACCAAGAGATCCTGAAGGAGAATGTCCGACCATCTGTTCGTGTACTCAAGCTGAAACGAACTTGGGTTCTGCAGCAGGACAATGATCCTAAACACACCAGCAAGTCCACCACCGAATGGCTGAAGAAAAACAAAATGAAGACTTTGGAGTGGCCTAGCCAAAGTCCTGACCTGAATCCTATTGAGATGTTGTGGTATGACCTTAAAAAGGCCGTTCATGCTCGAAAACCCTCTAATGTAACTAAATTAGGACAATTCTGCAAAGATGAGTGGGCCAAAATTCCTCCAGGACGCTGTAAAAGCCTCATTGCATGTTATCGCAAACGCTTGGTTGCAGTTGTTGCTGCTAAGGGTGGCCCAACCAGTTATTAGGTTTAGGGGGCAATCACTTTTTCACACAGGGCCATGATGGTTTGGATTTTTTTTCACCTTTAATAATAAACACCTTCATTTACAAATTGCATTTTGTGTTTACTTGTGTTGTCCTTGACTATTGTTTAAATTGGTTTGATGTTCCGAAACACTTAAGTGTGACAAACATGCAAAGAAACAGGAAATGAGGAAGGGGGCAAACACTTTTTCACACCACTGTATATATATATATATAGATATATATATAAAATATTTATTTATTTATTGTCAAAAGTATTGGGGTGCCTTTAAACGCACATGAACTTTAATGGTATCCCAATCTTAGTATATAGGGTGCAGGCCAGCCAAGCTCCTCCACCCCAAACTCGCTCATCCATGTCTTTATGGACCTTGCTTTGTGCACTGGTGCGCAATCATGTTGGAACAGGAAGAGGCCATCCCCAAACTGTTCCCACAGGGAGCTGGGAGAATGAAATTGTCCAAAATGTCTTGGTATGCTGACACCTTAAGAGTTCCCTTCACTGGAACTAAGGGGCCAAGCCCAACCCCTGAAAAGCAACCCCACACAATTATCCCCCCTCCATCAAATGATTTGGATCAGTGCACAAAGCAAGTTCCATAAAGACATGGATTGGGGTGGAGAAACTTGACTGATCTGCACAGAGTCCTGGCCTCAACCCGATAGAACGTCTGTCGGATGAATTAGAGCAGAGAGCCAGGCCTTCTCATCCAATATCAGTGCCTGACCTCACAAATACACTTCTGGAAGAATGGTCAAACATTCCCATAGACACACTCCTAAACCTTGTGGACGGCCTTCCCAGAAGAGTTGAAGTTGTTGTAGCTGCAAAGGGTGGGCCAACTCAATATTGAACCTTACGGACTAAGGCCTTTAAAGTTCATTTGTAAAGGCAGGCATCCCAATACTTTTGACAATATAGTGTATATATATATATATATATATATATATATATATATATATATATATATATATATATATATATATATATATATATATATATATATATATATATATTGTATATGCAGTATATGTAACACACACAGACTTTGAAATCCATTTCCTGGCCCCGTTAAACCTTGTCTGACATCATTTGTGTAATTTATTCTTTTTTTTTTTTTTCATAGTACTAACATATTCTGCAATACTTTAGAGAGAGAACATTAACAATTCACACCACTCAGTGCAATAGAGGAACTTTCCACTTAATGCCAGACCTGTCCTCAAGTCCTACCAACAGCAGGGCTGGAATTACTACCACCCCTATTCTATGTAAACTATCTCATGCCATCTCTTCCTTTCCCGCTTGGATGACCAATCTTGTTATCACACTAAAAATACCAGACATCAGAGCCACACAAGGCAAGGGAAGAGAGGCGGAATGAGTCAATTGCCCATTGTGTGAGTGCACATGAAAACACCAACTAGGGCAGGGTTTCTCAACCAGGGTTCCATGGAACCTCCAGGAGGTTACTAGGGGTTCTTCAAGCAATTTCTGGCTCACATCTAAGTTACAACTTACACCATCGATATATTTAACTATTTTTATGGAGGAATTCTTCCCCCTGACCATCACACTAATGTATCATGAGTTGTAGATATCATTTTTTGTAATTTTTCAAGGGTTACTCTGTGTTTAAAAGATTTAGAAAGGCTGGACTAGGAGAATAGGTTCTAGTAGTACAAACCCAGAGGTATAAGTACTCATGGTATTATTCAATTTACCAAAAATGTACAAACTGTGCAGGGACAGAAACAATGAGGACCCAGCTGGATTGCATTGGCAACCATTCACAATCAGTAAATTGTATATTACAATATTTTATACATGAGTGAAATTGGTAAGGCTGCCATCATATCATTGGTATCCACAATACACTTGGAAAGTTTGGGTACACCCATAAAGTTAAAGAAGTTGTAAAGGCGGAAGTTTTTTTTTTCTGTTAATGCATTCTATGCATTATGAGAAAAAGCTTTCTGTGTGTAGCAGCCCCCCTCAGCCCCCTATTAATTACCTGAGCCCCTTCTCTGTCCAGCGATGTCCACGAGACCCTCCGCCATCCCTGACTCACCCTCCAGATTGATAGACACAGCAGCGGCGCCATTGGCTCCCACGGCTGTCAATCAAAGTTAGTTAGCCAATTGGGAGAGAGAGGGATGGGGCCGAATGGCAGCTCCATGTCTGAATGGACACACAGAGCTGCAGTTTGTTTAGGGTACGCCCATAGCAAGCTGCATACATACATACGCACATGACAATTATCAGTTTTTTATTTCTGAAAAATTGTTTTATGTATATATTTTTCTGATTTTACTTCGCCAACTTAGACTATTGTGTTCACATATAATTCAGATTAAAAAAAAAAACATTGAACTAAAAGCTGTAATGTAACAAAATAGGTAAAAAGCCAAGGGGGTGAATACTTTTGCAAGGCACTGTATGTATAGACTCATGGGAATTTATTTACTAAAGGAAAATAAGCTGGTAACTTTGCAAAGAAAATTTACCACGGCTTAGTAAATGTGGTAACAATTCCCTTGCAAAAGGATACCCAATCGTGTGCAAGGAAAACTGTAAAACTGGGGTTTTGCCTGCACATGATTGGATGATGGAAGTCAGCAACGCTTCATCTTATCCACTAAGAGAAAATTCCCCTACAAAGTGCACTTCTTTTGTAAAGTGAACAGTTTATTTGCCTTTAAGAAATTGCATGGCATGCCAACCTCCAGGTGCCCAGTGCCCCCAGATTTTAGTTTCACCCCCCCCTCTCTAAGGAGGCATCTACTGATCCATGAGCCAGTCTGATAGGGACACGGATGTAAGGGGGGACTCTGATGGGAACATCTGTTGTAAATGGAAAGTGATGGGGACATTTGACGCAAAGGGAAACTCTGATGGGGCATTGAAATAAGAGGGCAGTCTGATGTGGACAGTTGATGTTGGGGGAAATCTGATAAGGACATTCCATGTCTGATGTCTGATGGGGACCCTGATGTAAGGGGGGTTCTGAATGGGACCCTGGTGTAAGGGGCCCTCTGATGGAAACCCTGATGTAAGGGGGCACTCTGATCTGATGAAGACTCCTGATGTAAGGGGGACTCTAATAGGGACACTTGATATATGGGGGCACAGATTCTGTTTAATAATCTTATTGACAGCCTAATACATGCTTACTTTTCCCAGGTTGTGACTTGTGGTAGAGAAGCGTACAAAGTGAACAGGAAATCCTAGCTCCCTGCATCTCTGTCATACTGTGTGACAGACTGTCAGTTACTTACATACAGTGTTCACATTATGCTCCCTGACTTTTTTTTTACTGCACCCCCAGATGAGATACCTAGATCCAGCACTGACCACAAGTCTGCCTCTCTCAAAGCTCCAAGCTGCATTCTACACCCACACTCTGCAAGAACAGGCCCATTCAGAGATTATATTCAATGCAGCAGATAGCTGCCTTTGAAAAGTCCAAAAAAAAAGGGGCATTCTGAAGCCCCAGAATTGCATTGGAATTTTGTCACAATTTCAAAAACCAATTGCTTTGACATTCAACTTGCCCACTGATATTTTTTTTTTTGTAATCACTGATCATTTACGTTTTCTGTTAGCCTATCATCAGTCTGGAATAATTTAATATACATAAAAATGTGTTACCAACCAACAGCGATATGATGCTTTAGTAGTTAGTCCACATTTTATGTTGGCTTTGCAGAAATCCAGTCTTGACCAACATTGCATTTCTTGCAGTCAGCCTTATATGTGCACTGGCAATGTCAATAGTGCCAAAGCAATATGATTTTTCAGTCTTTTCTTCTTTTTTTTTTTTTTATGTGATGATATGCACAAAACGTGACCTGAATTTGTGGACAGGTTCAGAAAACCCTGAAACCCAGGCAACAGTACTGTTTAAAGAGGCACCATGCAACCGTGCCACAGTGGTGTAGATACTAGACCTCTCATAATGCATGTATGTCTCACAGGGAAAGAAAACATGACCATTGTTCATCACATTCCAAACTCTGGATGTCCAAGTTTTTTTTTACAATACAATAGGGATACAATAGGGATGGATTAGACCCTCTGTCGATTTTAAACTGGTAAAAGTAAATTAAACATTTTGAGATGTCACCTGAGCAAATGGTGAGGGAAAATCCTTGAATCTGGACATCAATTTCTTTGACAACTCTCTAAGTTATGAATTCTATTCACCTTGGAGAGATTTTCTTAAGGTCCTGTTGCCCCACCTGAGCAGAAGATTAAGGAAACATTGACAACAAAAACATAACTTTATAGGGGGTTTAACTTAAAACTAACTTGGATCCAAATACACTTTAATATAGCTGATAAGTCCTAACCAAGGTCAGTGATATTATGATGTAATGGAAAGGTTCACCAGACCGTGAATTCTGGGGCTCAGAATAACTAAATATTGTTAACGAGTAAATGATTCATTAATAAAACAGGGGATTTCCTCACTAATTCTCTTCATATAATTTTAGGTTTGTCTTCCCCCCAGTCAATTACTAGCCAGACCTCTATGGACAATATAAATGTGTTTATACAAGCAATGTAATAAAAGTCCCTTTCAGAACAATAGCTGCTTGTAATGCTTGACTGGTGACTTCTTCAAAGTTCCTTGATGAGAGGTTTGGACCTCGGGGTAATTTTTTAGTTGACGCAAACCCATTAAAAGATATGTAATGAGGAGGCCCTTGAACAACAGTTGTAATGTTGCTCTTTCTTTTACACCAATGGAGGAGAGTAGACAAGTCACTGAATGAATAGAAAAATTGACTTGTCCCAAGGCTGACACCTTAAGACAGCATAAGCCGATTGATTGACATGCCTAGGTTGACTGATACCACCAATGTTGATCCAGAGCTGTTTCAGGAAGAAGGAGGCGTTACGTTGACGATGTCTTTCTGAGCTCAAACCTAACATCTCATTTCTCAGTTTAGAAAATGAGATAGGAATTCAGTCCAGCAGACAGGCAAAGCTGCATTAACATGGCCTGCTTCTATTCTTTATTACATACATTTGCTTTCTTTCATCAAGGCTTTGCATGCATGCACTTGACTGGGGATTAATAGGATTGTTCAAATGAGCCAAGATGGAAAAAACTGGAGGAAAAAAAAAAAAACAGCTAGCAGACAAGTTGAAGACGTGAATTTCCTTGGCTCGAGCTTTGAAGATGAAACAGTGCCCTGGGGATTGTGGTGAAAAATAAGCTCTCAATTAAGTATCAGGCACAAACTGACCAATATTAACTGGGATTTGTTCAACTATAGTTTTTCCTCTATTGTCATGAACTAATGTGCTGTGTGTGTGTTTTATCAGAGAGTGGTGTGCTTCAGTTACAATTAGGATCAGTACTGTGAGTTGTGCTGAATACAATCAGCAGGATTGATAAAATTCTGGTCCTGCTTAGAGAGTAATAGGAAAATTTGAAGTTTAAAATATCGCTTTTTGGTTCACTGAATTGGTTAAAGAAGAACTCCAGGCAAAAGACTTTAGTAAGAAAAAAAAAAGTAGAGTGGAAAATAGGGAAGAGAATTTATAAAACTCTGCTGTAGGTCTGCCTAAAATGGCCCGTGAATGCCCACCCGATGAAATAATTATGTCATTATGTAATTACATCAGCCAGTAAGGAAATATACTTCTTTATTATTGGGTTAAAGAAGCATAATGATTGACTGTCCCTCATCAAATAAATAGGAACGCTCATCATTTTTCCTTATTTGTTGACTGGAGGCCAGAGCTTGAACATTTTTTTTTTTTTTTTTCATTTTGGATAGATTAAGGGAGGGTTAGAACTCTTGTCAGTTTTTTTTTTGTCCCATTGTGGAGCTTTCCCTTCACTTCCTGTCCCATAGCCAAATAGGAAGCAAGAGAAAATTCCTCCAAAGTGATGGAATCCCGGTGTGTCACTATTGCTCTACTGATGTCAACCGAAAAATTTGGGATTTTCTTTTACATGAATTGTAAACAGTAAGTTTTGACTTTAATTACGCTTTAATAAGGCACAAATTCACCCTTTTACCTCTGTGAAAGGGGTGAGGATGAATGAATCTCCATTTGCATTGAAACTTTTTCATGCAATTTTGCGTGTCTGTGAACCCGCCAGATCTTGGTCACATTTTGGTTTAGCCTTACTAAATTTTTAATCTCTACAGCTGTTTTTCATTTTTTTGGGGGGGCCGGGAGATGGGGGGGGGGGGGTTGGGTGAATTTGCCAAAAGGAAAAACAATAATCCTTAAAGCCTATTACCAGACAAACAATTATACCTACACCCTCTGTTCCCACACCCTCCTTACTTCCTAAAGCATGTTTTGATCGCCTAGACGGCCATCTGAATTCTTCGTATTTTCAGCCCTGCAAATGTACCTGCGCTGGTTGGTCCTGGACAGTGGACTTGTAGTGATATCACCACGGAGGCTTCTTTTCTGTAGGAGGTGTCTCTGTTACACAGACACTGACATGGACACCTAAAACATAACCCCACCACCTGTACACAGAAGAAGAAAGAATACTTGGGGTCATAAATGGGGTATTTAGGTAGTTTTTCTGTGCCAGTGGATAGTTAGAGAAGGGTGGGGGAAACCCAGAGTTCAGCTTTAAACCAAGCTTGTATATTTTCCATCTAGTGTTAGGTAACATGATTGACAAACAACAAGCATTCTCTAGTGCTTTTAGGTGCATTTCACTTGCTCTTCAATTTTCCCCAACAAATCACTGCATTCGATTTTGGTTGATTGGTTTGGCTTTTCTTTTTTTTTTCCATATGATCCTGCCAGTAACATGCTTCTTGCCCTAGGGCTGAGATTTCTCACTCTTTAAATTGGTAATATTTTAGCTTTAATAAATGTGCCACACCCCATATGAATGATGGTGGGACTTTTGGGGCACTACAAAATGAAAACTTTACTTTTTTTTTAAAATTTTACAATTTCTCTTTAAAAAACGTATAGCCATTGAAAATGCAAGAGTAGTGGTTAGTGGTTAAAGAGTCTGGGATGAAAAGTACCATTTCAGTCTTTGCAGATGACACCAAGCTATGCAGTGGAATAACGTCCTTATAGGATGTCTCCAACTTGCAAGCCAACCTCAATGCTCTGTTTGAATGGGCAACTATGTGGTAAATGAGGTTTCAACTTAATAAATGTAAAATGATGCACTTGGGGGATAAGCATACGCATGCATCATACATTCTAGGGGAAGTACAACTGAGAGAGTCAATGGTGGCGAAAGATCTGGTTTTTTTTTGGCAGATCATAAGCTTAGTAATAGCATGTAATGCCAAGCTGCGGTTTCCAAAGTGTCATGGTTATGCAGTGATCTTCCTGTGTTTGCTTACCTCCCCTCATGTCTTCAGCCTAAGAGGCCAGCCACTTCCACTTGGTGGTTTTTATAACCTCTCCTCTAAGCATGGCTCCACCCCAGGCCCTATCAGGGAGCCCTATATTAACCTGTGCACTGCAGGCCATCAGTGCTGATCAACCATTGTGTATTCCTTTGTGTGTTAGCTTCCTGTTTCCTGCCGTGTGCTCTGCTACTATTTTCCGTTACGGACTTTGGCGTGTTCTGACTATCCCTGTTTGCCTGTGATCCTGACCTTTTGGCATGTCCCCGACTATTCTTGTCTGCTTGTGGCCCTAACTTTGGCTTTGTCCCTCACCATCCCTATCCTCCTTTTGCCTACTGTGGGTGTGAGCTGGGGGACCCTGGGGGTCACGACCTGCAGCCAGTTGCAGCCAAGTCCATCCTCACCACCAGAGGTGCTGGTGAACACCTGCTGGCTCTTAGACTCCACGCCCCAGGGAATCTTACGCTCTAACCCCAGTGGGATCTGTCCCCCGTCTGCAGCAGTCAGCCGTAGGGTCCACAACCTTGCGGTGCACTCCAGATCCCTACGGTGTGCATCTGTCACCTCGCCTCAAGGTGACCTAACACAAAGCAAGCAAAATCCTTTCTCGTATTAAGAGAGGTATGAACTTCAGAGAGAGAAATATAATTTTGCCTCTGTATACATCATTAGTAACAACAGTGGTAGCCCGTCCATACGAGGCGCAGGGGCTGCCCCCCACTTGTGTGATAATAGCGAATTAAGATTTGCTATTGTCTTCCTGATTCTCCTCCTCACCAATCAGGAAGCCGGTCCTGAGACCCGATTGGCCGACCCTTGCTTGTACTCCGACCATTCTCTGCCTGCCGTCTATGCATCTGTATCTGGCATCTGTTGCTGACTTGGCTTGTCTGACCTTGCATCCAGCTCTACTCTGCATGCTACCTAGTCCCTGCTGGCACTACACCTACTGAGGGTTGCCAATCCTGCCACATAAGGCACCTACTAGCAGCCTGCCAAGCATCTGCTGCCTGCTGTCTGCTCAGTCTTGGGTCTGCTGCCATCCGCTGTTCCAGGGATCTTACCTGTCCCCTGGCAACACCCTTGCTACCTGTTACCAAGGTTGGTGGAACATCTTACAGGCACTCATACCTCGCTGCGCTCTCGAGACCTCTGTCGCAACATCTGTACGAGAGGCCTCCCTCTACCTGTCAGGCTCTGCCACAAACAAAGACTTGGGGGGCCCACCCTAACTATGCATAACATTAAAGATGGTGCTGCCATAAGGATATACAAATAGAACAATAGATTATAGCGCACCTATACAAAAATGTAATTTAAATCCTACAGGGGCTATTTAAAGTGGCTGAACATAATTAGCAAATATGGGGATTTGGTCACATCTTATGGCCATAAAGGGCTTACGCCCACTACTGCGTCAAAGTATCCCATTTTCAGTGGGTCCTACACCATTCATAGAATGAAAGATCCCACTTCTCAACAATTTTTTCGCACCATATGGCCATACAGTGCTTAAAGTGGTTGTAAACCCTTACAGCACACTTTGACCTACAGGTAAGCCTAGATTAAGGCTTACCTGTAGGTCCAAGAAATATCTCCTAAACCTATACGGTTTAGGAAATATTTGCCAAAAGACAGAAACCGCTGTCTACGGAACATGCGCCGTAGACAGCGGCGAGCAGGAGCACTGAGCGCGTCTCGGTCAACGGCGATATGCCGCGAGTGGCGGCTCCCGTGTGCATGTGCGGGAGTGATGTCATCGCGGCTTCGCCGAATGACAGCGGCGGAGCAGCGAGACCCGCTGAGAAGATGGATGCGCCGGACTACAGGGGACAGCGGTGACTTCGCTGGCTCCTGTGTCAGGTAAGTGACACATAATGGACTACTATGCGATGCGATGCATAGTAGTCCATTATGCTTTACCTTTGCAGGGAATGAAAGAGGAAGTAAACCCATCAGGGTTTACTTCCTCTTTAACCACTTCAGCCACGGAAGAATTTGGCTGCTCAATGACCAGGCCAATTTTTGCGATACTGAACTGCATCGCTTTAACTGACAATTGCGCGGTCGTGCGATGTTGTACCCAAACAAATTTGACGTCTTTTTTTCTCACAAATAGAGCTTTCTTTTGGTGGTATTTGATCATCTCTGCGGTTTTTATTTTTTTGCGCTATAAACAAAAAAAGACAGTTTTGAAAAAACAATATTTTGTACTTTTTGCTATAATAAATATCTTCAATTTTTTTTTTTTTAAAGCTAATTTTTTTCCTCAGTATAGGCCAATATCTATTCTTCTACATATTTTTAGTAATACAAATCGCAATAAGCGTATATTGATTGGTTTGCATCAAAGGACCTCATTTTCAGTTGGTCCTGCACTATTCATAGAATGGAAGATCCCACTTCTCAACCATGGGAGAAATACACTCCTCTTTATGGGAGAACTAAAAGGACTCCTCTTATAACTCAGTTGGACACTGATTAGAAGTACTGGTGGGGGATGATGGGGTGCTCAACAGAGGAGGCTCTAGGCTTTGTGAGGCCTGAGGCAAATCTTGGACATGAGGCTCCACTCACGCCCATAATGGGAAAAAAATTAAAGCAATAGAAATTAACTGCATAAGTTGCATATATTAAGAGCTTTAAATCTTAAATTCAGAGATAAAACGATAATTCTCCCACTCTACAAGACTCTGGTCCGGCCGCACCTTGAGTATACTGTCCAGTTCTGGGCACCAGTCCTCAGGAAGGATGTACTGGAAATGGAGTGAGTACAGAGAAGGGCAACAAAGCTAATAAAGGGTCTGGAGGATATTAGTTATGAGGAAAGGTTGTGAGCACTGAACTTATTCTCTCTGGAGAAGAGATGCTTGAGAGGGGATATGATTTCAATACACAAATACCGTACTGGTGGCCCCACAATAGGGATACAACTTTTTCGCAGAAGGGAGTTTAACAAGACTCATGGGCGCTCATTAAAATGATAAGAAAAGAGGTTTAACCTTAAACTACATAGAGGGTTGTTTACTGTAAGAGCGGTAAGGATGTGGAATTCCCTTCCACAGGCGGTGGTCTCAGTAGGGGGGCATCCATCGTTTCAAGAAACTATTAGATAAGCACCCGAATGACCACAACATACAGGGATATACAATGTAATACTGACATATAATCACACACATAGGTTGGACTTGATGGACTTGTGTCTTTTTTCAACCTCACCTACTATGTAATTATATACGAACTATGTATTCACAGTTTCTAGAATTTTCTGTAACCAATTATCCTGTCTATCCTGGAGAGTGGATCAGGGAGCTGCTCAACCGCCGCACTCTGCACATTGCAGGAGATCCGCAAAGTGCAGCAGAGCTGGGACCTCGGGAAGTATTTAAGTGGTCAGTCCGCCCCCTGACAGGGGAAAACTATTTGCAAGACAGCCCTGGGGACACCGACCAGGGGGATATTTGCAAACCACTCCCACACACACAAATTTGGCGTCCGTGAGGCACCTGGGAGTGCGAGACCTTAATCGACCGCCTAGTTTGCACCAATTAGAGAGCCGCCTCTGGTGCTCAATCCCAAGTGGTCTGGCCAGGACACATATAACAGACAAACACAGATTTGGGAGGCACATCCTAGCTATGCATCACATTAAAGATGGTGCTGCCCTAGGACCATACAAACAGAACAAAAGATTATAAGGCACACATACACAAATGTCATTTAAATTCTAAAAGGCTATTTAAAGCACCTGAACATAATAAGCAAATAAGAAAATATGGGGATTTGGCCACACCATATGGCCATACAGTGCTTAAGCCCACTACTTTTCTGTTCTGTTTGTATTGTCTTATGGCAGCACCATCTTTAATGTGATGCATAGTTAGGGTGTGCCCTTCCACCCTCCAAGTCTTTGCTTGTCTGTCCTGACCAGACCCCCTGGGATGGAGCACCCCACCATTCTCCACCACTACTTTTAATCAATGTTCATCTGAGTTATAAGAGGAGTCCTTTAAGTTCTCCCATAAAGAGGAGTGTATTTCTCCCATGGTTGAGAAGTGGGATCTTCCATTCTATGAATGGTGTAGGACCCACTGAAAATGGGGTACTTTGACGCAGTAGTGGGCATAAACCCTGTATGGCCATAAGATGTGACCAAATCCCCATATTTGCTTATTATGTTCAGGTGCTTTAAATAGCCTTGTAGGATTTAAATGACATTTTTGTATGTGTGTGCTATAATCTTTTCTTCTTCAGGCTCTGCCATAAGGTCCGTTTTAATTATTATTATAATTAATTATTTTAATTATTATTTTTAATTATTATTATATTATATGATTATGATATATATTATATGATTATATTATATTATTATGCATTATTATATTATTATTATTATTATTATTATTGAATTATAATTATTATTATAATTTTAAATAATTACAATTTTTATTATTAGCTAGAAAACTAGAAAAGTCTACAATTTCTGGGGAAATTGTGTGAAGTGTTCTTGCCTCCACCTACTGGAGTGGCTCGAGTAACTGTTGTGTGGCTGGAGTAACTGTGAAAAGTGTTAAAAAGCTTAATATTTTAAAAAGTATAAATAGTAGTAAAAAAGTTGAAGAAGTTTTTTTAATTTTTTTTTTTTTTCATGGGGTGGTCATAATGTTTTGGCTGATAATGGGGTGGTCATAAATTTGGCTGATCATGTGGTGGTCATAATGTTTTGGCTGGTCATGTGGGTTGTCAGCTTTTGTCACCTCCCACTCTAGTTTTGAATATTTCGCCATTCATTCCTATGGGACAAATTTTCCTGCAAAAACGCCGATATTTCGTGGACCATTCGGCGAAACGTTCCACAAAGTAATAGCACACCAATCGGGAACAATCCGCACGTTTTCGTATATTACTGTCTATGCAGTGTAAAATCTCTGGGAGGAGTTAGGGTGGTAAATTTGGCTATAATAATAATAATAATAATTATATATATATATGAGATAACATGAAGTGCTCTTGCTATGCAAGAACACTTAACTAGAAAAGTCTACAATTTCTGGGGAAATTGTGTGAAGTGTTCTTGCCTCCACCTACTTGAGTGGCTTGAGTAACTGTTGTGTGGTTGGAGTGGCTGGAGTAACTGTGAAAAGTGTTAAAAAGCTTAATATTTTAAAAAGTATAAATAGTAGTAAAAAAGTTGAAGACTTTTTTTAATTTTTTTTTTTTTTCATGGGGTGGTCATAATGTTTTGGCTGGTCATAATATTTTGGCTGGTCATGTGGGTTGTCAGCTTTTGTCACCTCCCACTCTAGTTTTGAACATTTTGCCATTCATTCCTATGGGACAAATTTTGCCGCAAAAAAAGCCGATATTTCATGGACCATTCGGCGAAACATTCCACAAAATAATAGCACACCAATTGGGAACAATCTGCGCGCTTTGGCATATTACTGTCTATGTAGTGTAAAAGCTCTGGGAGGAGTTAGGGTGGTAAATTTGGCTATAATAATAATTTTAATATATATGTGAGATAACAGTAAGTGCTCTTGCTATGCAAGAACACCTAAAGTGGTGTTGCCACCAAAAAATTTTTTTTTTTACTCACCTCTAAATACCTGTTGCTAGGGGGTCCCTCGTAGTCTGCCTTCTTCCTTGCCCGGGCTGGTAACATCACTTCCCCTCCCACCGCACAGTCATCTGGGACCTGTCACGTGTCCCAGATGACTGTGCGGCGTATCACGGCGCCCTGCGCCGCTCGCGCATGCACAGTGGGTGCCCGGCTGTGAAGCATCGCTGGATCCTGGGACAGGTAAGTGTCCGATTATTAAAAGTCAGCAGCTGCAGTATTTGTAGCTGCTGACTTTTAATTTTTTTTTTTTTTTAGGGGCACCCCACTTTAATAATATATATGTGAGATAGCAGTAAGTGCTCTTGCTATACAAGAACACTTAATTACGTTTTAATTGGTGAGGGGTATTCTGTAGTTCTCAGAGAGAGCTGGGAACAATGTAACGGATAACAATCAGCGCAAGCAGAGAGCGCTGGAAGGCTCACATGATTTCTGAAAGGATCAACAAGTAAACAGTCGAATGCTAGTTCTGTATGCTGCATAAATAAGTTTTTAACAAACGACAATCAATACCGTAATATTTGGATAGATCATTCAAAAGCAAACTTTTTTTGAATGGATAATCAGCACTAAACAAACAATTGTACGGGCCGGCACCTTTACCTCCCTGTGGAAGAACAAAAAAAAATGTTTGCTTTGTCGCTGTCTCCCCAATGTTCAGGCCCTGAAATTTTACCTGCAGGGAAACTCATCCCTACAAACAATACTACTTAACATCTATTCAAAATAAACCCGGAGAAAAAAAAATTGTAAAAAAGAAAATCAAATTAAACAGATAAACAAAGAAATGAAGAAGAAAAACAAAATTAAAATGGATCGGGTAGAACAAAAAAAAAAACTTAAGTGTCATGACTTGCAAGCACGGTAGACCCAGATGTTGTTTTACTTACACTCCTTGTTTTGAAAAGTGATTAAAGTGGCATGACGAAATGGAGCTAGAAATGCCGCATTGCCAGGGCCATAACAATGCATAATTTATTGTAATCAGGTTTTGTACTTTAGTTTGTTGTTATCTTTGAAAAGAAAGTAATTATAGCATAGTTTTTGGAAAAAGAGTTTTGTATTCAACTTTTTTTTTTTTTTTTTGCTACAAGCAAAAAAAAATAAAAAATTTGCGAAAGTGAAATGATTTAGGTTGTGGTTTTGTCAAAACATTTAGAACTGATGAAAATGTCATTAAAGTGTTGTTTCCACCAAGAAAAAAAAAAAAAAGCTTAAAATTCATTAAAAAAATCAAATAATAATAATTGGGAAATTTTTTATTTTTTTTACTCACCTCTAAATACCTGTTGCTAGGGGGTCCCTCGTAGTCTGCCTCCTTCAGTGCCCCGGGCACTGACATTGCTTCCCCTCGGCGCCTGGGACCTGTCACGTGTCCCAGATGACCGCAGATGACCGCGGTGGGTGCCCGGCTGTGAAGCCACAGCCGGCTGCCCATGGTAAGAATGCCAGCGCCGCGAGCGGAGCCGGGAACGAGGGGGTGTGGGGGGGATGCATTCTCCCCGCATCGCTGGACCCTGGGACAGGTAATTGTCCAATTATTAAAAGTCAGCAGCTGCGGTATTTGTAGCTGCTGACTTAAAATTTTTTTTTTTTTTAGAGGGCACCCCACTTTAAAGAATAAAACCTTAATAGACTTGAGGGCGTTAAATAAAAATACACAATTATACTAAAGGACAAGCGTCTCCCTACTCTTAGAACCAACTTTACATAGTTACATAGTAGGTGAGGTTGAAAAAAGACACAAGTCCATCAAGTCCAACCTATGTGTGTGATTATATGTCAGTATTACATTGTATATCCCTGTATGTTGTGGTCGTTCAGGTGCTTATCTAATAGTTTCTTTAAACTATCGATGCCCCCCCCCCCCCCACTGAGACCACTGCCTGTGGAAGGGAATTCCACATCCTTGCTGCTCTTACAGTAAAGAACCCTCTACGTCAGTGGTCATCAACCCTGTCCTCAGGGCCCACTAACAGGCCAGGTTTGCAAGATAACGCAAATGCATCACAGGTGATATTGTTTGCTGCTCAGTGATTGCAGTATTCTAGTCTCCATCTCCCCCAAGGTAATACATAAAACCTGGCCTGTTAGTGGTCTGTTAGTGGCCTGTTAGTGGACCCTGAGGACAGGGTTGATGACCACTGGTCTACGTAGTTTAAGGTTAAACCTCTTTTCTTCAAATTTTAATGAGTGGCCACGAGTCTTGTTAAACTCCCTTTCGAAAAAAAGTTTTATCCCTATTGTGGGGTCACCTGTACGATATTTGTATATTGTAATAACGTTAACTTTCGGTTTTTTTTTTAAACAAATGTTCTTATACTTACCTGCTCTGTGCAGTGAGTTTGCACAGAGCAGTCCTGATCCTCTTCTTTTGGGGCCCCCCATCTGGCGCTCCAGGTGTCCCCACCAAAAGCCGCTTTTCCTGGGGGCACCCAAGTAGCCCTGCCCCCTGCGCCTGTGTCACAGCTTTTGATTGACAGCAGTGGGAGCCAATGGTTTCTGCTGCTATCAATCTGTCCAATGAGGAGAGAGACAGTGGCTGGAGTTGCTGTGCTCATGCACATCGCTAGATCAAATCAGGCTCAGGTAATAAAAAGGGGGGAGGGGCTACAGCACAGAAAGTTTTTCACCTTAATGCCTAGAGAAAAAGAGTGTAGAACTGCAGCAGTGTCATTAGAGGTCTAATAGACCCCTGATGGCTCCTTAAAGCAGTATTAAACCCAAAACCAAAATTGTATTATATTGCAGCCTATCAATCATTCAGTGTGGTAGATTAATTTGTTTTAGTTTGTTAGGGTTCTTTTACAACCGTTATGTTCTGTTATAGAGTGATTTAAATTTGCTCTTCTCTTTGTAATTTCCCTGAAGAAGGGATTCACGTTTGATCCTGAAACGCGTCGATCACGATGAGAAGAGACTGTCACTCAAATATCTAGTTCAACACCAGTCACTTTTTTATTATACTGTCCAATACTGTTTCAATGGTGATGTATGCACCGATTTTTTATCTCTGTAATCAATAAAACTTTATATTTTTATACGTTGGTTGAATATTTGAGTTGCCCCACTGTACTGAGGGGTACCTTTTTGCTCTTGTTCCATATACAAAAGACAAAATGAGTATGGGACTTTAAATGAGGCAGGCTCAAAAACAATGTAAGAGTAGAAATGTTATTATTAATTATACATGAATGTCAGGGAGTGTTTCTATGTGACCAATAAGTGTTCAATACATGTACAGACATAACATCTGAGTAAACTTGATAATCATAACAGGGAAAAAGATTTATACACATTTCCAAAGAAATAGTACAGTAATAATATACAATAGAATTCATAAAAATGTTGTAAAAAATTATGGAAATGTGAGGGATTGCATCCTCAATAGCTCGACGCGTTTCGTCGGTTGACCAACTCATCAGGAGCGAATATATAATGTCTGTAAATAATGAATAATAACAGGTGTTCTAAATTAAAAAGCCCATAATATAAGAAATATTATATAAAAATACATTTTATATAGAAAAAAGATGGTCAAGTCCACAGAACTTACACCCCGTAGGAATGCCGAGCATGAGTTGTCAAGTGTGCAAGGGTGGCCACATCAAGAGAGAGAGCGCAGAGAGTCCGCCCAGGGCACCCGGCCAACAATGAGAAGCCCCCAGCCAGCAGATAAATAGAGTAATTGGAGTATTATGCCGATAAGGGCAAGTAGAATCTATAAGATAAATAGAAGGTATTTTTTATGATGAACCTGATAGCACTGCCAAGTACCAAAGAAATAAAATGCTTGGAGAAAGAAAAGTGAAAAAGAGTGACGCGACAGTGCACAGATGGAGCCATTAAAACAACCACCTAAAAGATGTGCAAAGAAGGTTACAAAAGAGTAAAGCAATACAAAGTGAAGAAAATATGTAGACCAAGAGAAATAAGGGATAGGCAAGTGACCATATACAATCGTATTAAAGTGGGAGTAAACCCAGTTTCAAAAAACACTTACGTTCCCGGCATGCCGGAAATGCTAACTTTCACATTGGTTGTGCTCTCATCCAAACTTCCAAACCATCCAATGGCTGGTGTCATAACTGATCACATGTGCAGCATGATGACAGTTGAAGAATCATTAGAGGCCAAGATGGCAGCTTCCTTGACTGAAAACGATAGAAGGGTTTACTTCCACTTTAAGTGATGACCAGAGAAGATCAGCATGAATATAATTGAAACAATAGTGAAAAAAGGAAGTATATGAAGAAACCATAGTGTGTATAAGTACCCCTAAATAGCGGATATCAAATCTATACGTGATATGAGGCAGGCAGGGAAAAGCGGTCATCTAGTCAGCTGTGAATGGGGATGCCCAAGCCGGCCAGCCAAATAGGGCAGACGTGCGCCAACGTCACACAGGCGTGATATTGAGCGGGAGCCATCCGGCTGCCAATGGCGCAAAAAACTACACTCCCCATTGTAGCTTAAGGGGGGGGGGGGCAGTTGGCAAGTGGAAAAATCTGCTCAAAGGCAGTTGTGAGGCCTATTTGGTGCCTATTTACTTGACACAACCTTGTGGACTGGTGTTTGTACACACTAATGCCACGTACGCACGATCAGAATTCCGGCCAGAATAAGACAGATGAGAGCTTTTCATCGGAAAATGTGACCGTGTGTATGCTCCATCGGAATTTAGCTGTCCGAATTTCCGCCAGCCAAAACCTGATAGCATGTTTGTTCTCAATTTTCCCGACGGAAAAACTTTCTATCGGAAATTCCAATTGTTTGTGTATGCAATTTCGACTACGAGACGGAAGCTATTGGCTACTGGCTATTGAACTTCCTTTTTCTAGTCCCGTCGTACGTGTTGTACATCACCGCGTTATAAACGATCGGAATTGGATGTGACCGTGTGTAGGCAAGACAGCTTGAGCCGAATTCCATTGGAATTCCGTCGGGAAAACCATCAAAGCTTCCGATCGTGTGTACGCGGCATTACATTCATTTAAATATTTTTGTACTGAAACTTTAGTTTAATAAACAGTAGTGCAGTAACATGTGACATTATAAATTGCAACTACCAACATTTTATTCTACATGGTCTTTGCTATCAAGAAATTCCATAATATTTGGGGATTTTAGTTAATCTTCAAGTCTGAAATGTGAAAAAAATAAGGGTTCACCCTCGCCCTCTAATTTGCTGGGTCTAGTAAAAACAGTTTACAATAAAAGTCCTAATTACGTTAATCTGTGGTCATGTTACATGCCAAGTCTTCCCTTGAATCCTTCTGTAGATGCCCACATTGCTGTCTGGGTGACTTGGAAATTTTCTATTAGCTAGCTGGCGGAAGTGGAAGAATAGCGCTGGACCAGTCAGGTTATCTTATTGGTATTGCTATCTTAAAGTATTGATGTTGATGTAAGTGATCTTGTATCTGGACAAGCAGCTTCTACACT
This sequence comes from Lithobates pipiens, assembly GCF_037356315.1. Lineage (NCBI taxonomy): Eukaryota > Metazoa > Chordata > Amphibia > Anura > Ranidae > Lithobates > Lithobates pipiens. The sequence continues at coordinate 23,234,510 of NW_027507791.1, forward strand.
CCAGAAGACCTCCATGGTCTCCTTGGCTGGTAGTATAATGTAACATAAATATAAATTGAAAGCCAAACCACTGCTTAAAGGTCCAGATAATAAAAATAAAAAAAACAGGGGGACAATTTAAAGAGTATCCAAAGTGTTTTGGAGGTCTAAAAATGCCCCCTCCATTAGGGCTTGTGATTGAACACAATGTGAATGGACTAGAAGTGAGATGAACCTTTAAAGAGGAAGTAAAGGCTATTAAAAAAAAAATGCAACCTGCAAGTCAAAGGCATAATGAGCTAGTATGCATAGCATACTAGCTCATTATGAATAACTTACCTGAGAATGAAGCCCCCGAAGCGGTTCTCCGTCTTCATCTTCGCCGCTGCCATGGATCCCAGAGTGACTTTCGGGTTTCGCTGCTCCGGCGCTATGATTCACCTGAGCCGCGATTACTTCACTCCCGCGCATGCGCATGGGAGCCAACACAAGCGGCATATCGCAGGGATTTCTGGCCTGCTCAGTGCGCCTGCGTGCCGCTGTCTACGGCGCATGCGCCGTAGACACCGGTGCCTGTCTTTTTGTAAATATCTCCTAAACCGTATAGGTTTAGGATATATTTCTTGGACCTACAGGTAAGCCTTAATCTATGCTTACCTGTAGGTCAAAGTGGTTTGTAAGGGTTTACAACCACTTTAATGGTATCAGTGTGATTACAAGCCAGCTTCTGACAGGACTACAAAGAGAGAGAGAGTGAGACGCAAGCACCTACTTAATGTAGCAGTTTAGTCACTTTAATGGGGTATAAAAAAGTTCCTCACAATGGGAGCATAAAACCAAGCAAGTAGCACTATGAGGGTGGTTCTCGGCAACACAAATCCCGGTCTAAGGCTGTCGGGAGATAGACAGCAGGGTCCCAGACATCAGGTGTGTTGGTGGCTCTCAGCACTTCTTGAATCCTGTGGAACGCAACGCCCAGTGGGTGTGACGTCACTAACCGAAGGAGATACAAAGACGTAGACGATACGTTTGCGGAGCATGCACTTTTTCTTCAGGCCACTTTTAGTCCATTCACATTGTTTTCAACCACAAGCAACAATGAAGGGGGCATTTTTATCCCTCAAAATGCATTGGCTACTCTTTGGATTGTCTAGTTGACCTTTTTTTTAAAATAACTTTCAATCTGGACCTCTTAGCAGTGGTGTAGTGCTTCAATTTATATTTTTGTCACACTTCCTATTGGCTGTCCAATGAAGGGATCCTTTAGGCTCTTGGAGACTGCAGTGATGTGATGACATTACAAATTTGGGCAACAGCAAGACCAATTGGTGGAGGGTCCAGACTATAGTACTGAATCAATAGTCTACATTCCTGGTAAAAGCTTCGGTGAGGGACACATGATGGCAAATTCGGGTGAGTTAGAAAGGTTTTGAAGAAGTAATTTTTGTCAAATGTGTGAATGGGTTGGAGCAGTGCTGGGAAGGAGAGATGTTATTATATTTCCCTATAGATGGGCTTAGGATTAAATACTCTTGTAGAACACCCCCAGAGGATTCCTTCCCCAAAGTTAGTGCAAGTACATCCAGGCACACAGCACTTCTTCGCTCTCTGACTCAATAACAGTCTAGGAAGTGTCTTTCATTGCAGATTATCTTGGGTGGGGTAAAGGGAACATCAACATAGGATACACAACAGTCATTTTCAAATAGTAGAGGGCACTTGTCTTTGCACTATTTTAATACTGTGACACAAAGCAGGACATGAAGGTGAGACGAAACTCCTAAAAGAGTCACCACTGGCTGAGTAATGACTAGTGCCTTTTTAGAGAATAGAGAATTTGTCACTAGGGCTTCTGGATTTAGGTCAGTACTCACAATGCCACAGGATCATTGGTTGCCTCCCTCCGATATCCACCAGGCAATCTTCAGGGAGGGAGAAACAAAACTCACAATCCCACAGGACAGCTGGACACTCTCCTCCAACTTCCACTCGATACTCTTCAGCAAGCTCTCTAGACCAAAATCTTAGACCAGGCTTGAAATAGGCCTAGCTGCATAGCTGGGACCTCAATGATCCTCAAACAGCATTCCTGCAAACCTGACCTTAGAGGCAGAGACCCCTAGACAGGGGGCTTCTCCTGCAGCACTGGAACCAGGACCAACTCAACTCTAGACCTCAGGCCAAGTACGAGCTCTCCAGCCATCTAATGGGCACACCTCCACAGGGATTGGCTGGGTGCCTATAAATATTCAAACTACTCTTCTGCTCTGTCATAGTTATGCAGTAATCTTCCTCTGGTGGCTCCACCTCAGGCCCTATCAGGGAACCCTATATTAACCTGTGCACTGCAAGCCAACAGTGCTGATCAACCATTGTGTATCCATTGTGTGTTTGGCTTCCTGGTTCCTGCTTGCCGTGTGCTCTATGTTTGACTGTTACCAACCTTGGCGTGTTCTCAACGATTCCTGTCTGCTTGTGAACTTGACCTTTTGACCTTTTGCATGTCCCTGACCATCCCTGTCTGTCTGTCTGTGACCCTGAACCTTTGGCGTTTACTCTGTTGTTCCTGTCTGCTGGTTGCCCTGACCTCTACCGTATCCCCTTATTATCCTTGTCGTTCCAGCCTGCTGCTTCCTTCTCCTGTAGTCTACTGTGAGCTGTGAGACCCTAAGGGCCGCGACCTGGAGCCAGACTGCAGCGAAGTCCATCCTCACCACTGGAGGCTCTGACGAACACCCACTGGCTCTTAGACTCCGCGCCCTGGGGAATCTATGCTCCAGCTCCCATTGGGATCTGTGTTAGTGATCCTGTAGACCTGTGTCCTGAATCTCCTTGGGTACAATCCGCAGCAGTCAGTCCTAAGGTCCACTACCTAGCGGTGCACTTCCGACTCCTACGGAGTGCATCTGTCACCTGGTCTCAGGTGACCTGACATTGCTCTTCCTCTCACTCTGATTCCAGATCTCTAGAATGCAGGGGGAAATAATCAGATAAGCAGCATGCAAAACACCGAACAGGCTAAAGCAATCAACCACTGCCCCACTAACAGCAGAGAAATACATTTACCTAGAATCCTAACCCTTAAAGCATTTGTTATACCGACACTTCATATTCTTGATATGTGGTTGCTGTACGATTGTACTTGTATGAGAAAGTATCCTGTTCTCTTTGTATTGCTTTCCTTTTGTCAAATCCCTGGTGTTCCTGCCAGTCTCTCTGCTTCCCTATTAAAATCTGACCACACTAAGCAGAAGAGCACACAGTGGTCAGTTTATTTTTAGCTATGCTGAGAACTCAGTGTACTCTCTTTCAATGATCAGACTTGTACATACATGCCTCCTCTGCCCAGCCATTCACTGGGAAGCTCAGTATGCTGCTGCTTCTCTTCGCCCCCCTCCCCCCAGCTCTTATGCAGCTGATAACAGAGGGAATCTGATTACTTATAAAAAAGGGGAAAAAAGGTATTTATATATTTTTTTTTATATCTATACAAAAATGTTTTGCATTTCATTTTATTTTTAACTGAATGGGTTGTTTTACAAGGTGATAGTTTACAATCACTTTAACTAGTAGGGTGCTACACCCTGAATCTAGCCTGGGCCTAGAGGTGACTGGTTCTCTTTAATTGCCTTTGCCCAAAATTAGCCACTCATGATAACTCCAGAAATAAATACCGTATGCTCAAATAAAACATATCTCTTTTCTCCACAAGGCATCAATTAGCCTGTTTTATTAAATAGAGGCAATTACGTTTTATTGCAAAGTTTTATCATCATGTGTCAATGGGAGATGAACAACGCAATAAGTTATGTTAGCTTTTAGTAAACAAAAAAAAAAAAGTTCCAGAGAGTTTTTATCAGAGTCGGATCTAGCGGGGACTGAGCACAAGAACAAGCGGTCAGGACTCACTGCAGGCAATACTTAGAATCGACACGCTTGGTTAAATATTCATTTCAGCTGTAGAAGAATTCAAATGAGCTGTGAGTTATCTCTCCGTGTTTGCTGGTATACAAGCTTTTTTTCCATTTTTTTTTCAATCTATCCTTTTTTAAGTAGGATTTGGGGATCCTTTTGCTTAAGATTTTGGGGTTATATTTTGAAACTTTCAAATTCTATACCTAGTCTTAAAACTTAGTGAAGTAAAACTTCATTTTTGTTGAAAATCCTCACTAGGTTAGAGCTGAACTCGCAAAAATCCCAGTAGATTAAAGCTGAACTCCAGGCAGATATTAAACAATATCCATTAACTTAGTTAAGTTTTGTTTTTTAAAGCCAAATTTAGACTTCAGTTTAAAATACCATATTTATCGGTGTATAACACGCACCTTAACTTTAAGAGGGATATTTCAGGAAAAAAACTTAAATTTTAAATAGGGATTAGTGCTCTGCAGCCTCACCGGTGCCCATCAATGCAGCCTGATCTGTGCCCATCTGCAGCCTCTAATATGCCCATTATTACAGCCTGTTTAGTGCCCATCTGCAGCCTGTTTAGTGCCCATCTGCAGCCTATAATGTGCCCATTATTGCAGCCTGTTTAGTGCCCATCTGCAGCCTCTAACATGCCCATCTGCAGCCTCTAATGTGCCCATTATTGCAGCCTGTTTAGTGCCCATCTGCAGCCTCTAACATGCCCATCTGCAGCCTCTAATGTGCCCATTATTGCAGCCTGTTTAGTGCCCATCTGCAGCCTCTAACATGCCCATCTGCAGCCTCTAATGTGCCCATTATTGCAGCCTGTTTAGTGCCCATCTGCAGCCTCTAACATGCCCATCTGCAGCCTCTAATGTGCCCATTATTGCAGCCTGTTTAGTGCCCATCTGCAGCCTCTAATATGCCCATCTGCAGCCTCTAATGTGCCCATTATTGCAGCCTGTTTAGTGCCCATCTGCAGCCTCTAACATGCCTATCTGCAGCCTCTAATGTGCCCATTATTGCAGCCTGTTTAGTGCCCATCTGCAGCCTCTAACATGCCCATCTGCAGCCTCTAATGTGCCCATTATTGCAGCTTGTTTAGTGCCCATCTGCAGCCTCTAACATGCCCATCTGCAGCCTCTAATGTGCCTATTATTGCAGCCTGTTTAGTGCCCATCTGCAGCCTCTAACATGCCCATCTGCAGCCTCTAATGTGCCCATTATTGCAGCCTGTTTAGTGCCCATCTGTAGCCTCTAACATGACCATCTGCAGCCTCTAACATGCCCATCTGCAGCCTCTAATGTGCCCATTATTGCAACCTCTAACATGCCCATCTGCATCCTCTAACATGCCTATCTGCAGCCTCTAATGTGCCCATTATTGCAGCCTCTAACATGCCCGTTTGCAGCCTCTAACATGCCTAGCTGCAGCCTCTAATGTGCCCATTATTGCAACCTCTAACATGCCCATCTGCAGCCTCTATTGTACTTCTGGCTCATGGCCCCCGATATGGCCAAATGTTCATACAATGGCACATAGTGGCGCAAGTGTCTGAATGGTCCCCCTGGATGGAAGCGCTGGTAGATTAAAGAATATGTAAACCCAACATTTCATATTCCAGATATGTGGTTGCTGTACCATGTAAAAATTCTCAGGTTCTCTTTATATTGCGTCCTTTTTGTGAATACCCTGGTGTTCTCGGTAGTCTCTCTGCTTTGCTATCAAAAACTGACCACACTAGGCAGGAGAATACGCTGTGGTCAGTTCTCTACCTGTGCTGAGAACTGAGCCTGCTCTCCTCCAATGATCAGACTTGTCCTGACCCCCCCACCCCGCACAGCTTTTTACTGGACAGATTAGTATGCTGCTGTTTCTCCTCCGCCAGCTCTTACTGTATTCAGTTGAGATCAGAAGGTATGTGATCAAAGAGAAAACAGTGTTTATGATTATTTGTTTTGTGTTTTTTTTTTTTATCTATACATAAATGTTTTGCCTTTAATTTCTATTTGAAACTGAATGGGTTGTTTTACAAGGTGATCATTTACAATCACTTTTATCACTTGATCTCCGGTAGATTTACCCCCTTCATGACCAGACCATTTTTTTGTGATACGTCATTGCATTAACCACTTAACAACCGCCCATTGCCGATTAACGGCTTCAGGGCGGTTGTTTAACTCTGAGAGGCCGTTAATAACGGCCTCCCAGAATTCTGCTCTCGTGCGCCCCCTGGGGCGCGCACACAAGATCATCCGTGACCGCCGGGTCCAGTGGACCCGGCGCATCACGGATCACGGTAAACGGCCGCTCGTCGCGGCCGTTTACCACGTGATCGCTCCGTCAAATGACGGAGTGATCACTTGTAAACAAACCGGCGTCATAACATGACGCCGGTTCCTCCCTCCCCCTCTCTGTACCGATGGGTACAGCGGAGGGGAAAGAGATCGGTGTCAGCAGCGATGTGGGCTGCATCTGCAGTGCCCACATCGCTGCTCACCGAATTTAACCCCTCAATTCCCTGCCAATACTCTGCAATACTCTTCAATACCCTGCAATACTCTGCAGTACCCTGCCATTACTCTGCAGTACCGCCCATTACTCTGCAGTACCCTGCCATTACTCTGCAGTACCCCCCATTACTCTGCAGTACCCCCCATTACTCTGCAGTACCCCCCAATACTCTGCAGTACCCACCATTACTCTGCAGTACCCGCCATTATTCTGCAGTACCCCCCCATTACTCTGCAGTACCCCGCCATTACTCTGCAGTACCCTGCCATTACTCTGCAGTACCCGCCATTACTCTGCAGTACCCCCCAATACTCTGCAGTACCCTGCCATTACTCTGCAGTACCCCCAATACTCTGCAGTACCCTGCCATTACTCTGCAGTACCCCCCAATACTCTGCAGTACCCGCCATTACTCTGCAGTACCCGCCATTACTCTTCAGTACCCCGCCATTACTCTGCAGTACCCTGCCATTACTCTGCAGTACCCGCCATTACTCTGCAGTACCCCCCAATACTCTGCAGTACCCTGCCATTACTCTGCAGTACCCCCCAATACTCTGCAGTACCCTGCCATTACTCTGCAGTACCCCCCATTACTCTGCAGTACCCCCATTACTCTGCAGTACCCTGCCATTACTCTGCAGTACCCCCCATTACTCTGCAGTACCCTGCCATTACTCTGCAGTACCCCCCATTACTCTGCAGTACCCCGCCATTACTCTGCAGTACCCCCCATTACTCTGCAGTACCCTGCCAATACTCTGCAGTACCCCCCATTACTCTGCAATAACCCCCAATACTCTGCAGTACCCCCAATACTCTGCAATACCCCGCCAATACCCCGCAATACCCCGCCAATACCCCGCAATACCCTGCCATAAATTGCCATACCCAGCCATACTCGGAGATACCCAGCCATACTCGGTGATACCCTGCAATACTTATATTTGGGGAAAAAAATGTCAAAGTAAAATAAATAAAGTAAAATGAACAATAAAAAAAAAAAAATTTAAAGTGCCCCTGTCCCCATGTGCTCGCATGCAGAAGCGAACGCATACGTAAACCCAGCCCACATATGAAAACGGTGTTCAAACCACACATGTGAGGTATCGCCGTGAACGTTAGAGCGAGAGCAATAATTCTAGCCCTAGACCTCCTCTGCAACTCAAAACATGTAACCAGTAAAAAAAAATTAATGCGTCGCCTATGGGGATTTTTTAAGTAGCGATGTTTGGCGCCATTCTACGGGCATGTGCAATTTTGAAGAGTGACATGGTAGGTATCTATTTACTCAGCATAACTTCATCTTTCACTTTATGCAAAAATTGGGCTAACTTCACTGTTTTTTTTTGTTTTTTTTAAGCACAAAACTGTTTTTTCCCCCAAAAAAAGCGTTCGAAAAATTGCTGCGCAAATACCGTGTGAGATAAAAATTTGCAATGACCACCATTGTATTCTCTAGGGTCTTTGCTAAAAAAAAATATATAATGTTTTGGGGTTCTATGTAATTTTCTAGCAAATAAATTATGATTTTTACATGTAGGAGAGAAATGTCAGAATTGTCCTGGGTGCTCCAGAACGCCTGATGGCGCTCCCTGCATGTTGGGCCTCTGTATGTGGCCACACTGTGTAAAAGTCTCACACATGTGGTATCGCCATACTCGGGAGTAATAGCAGAATGTGTTTTGGGGTGTAATTTGTGGTATGCATATGCTGTGTGTGAGAAATAACCTGATAATATGACAATTTTGTGGAAAAGAAAAAAAAAGGAAAAAAAAATCTTGATTTTGCAAAGAATTGTGGGAAAAAATGACAACTTCAAAAAACTCATCATGCCTCTTATTAAATACATTGGAATGTCTTCTTTCCAAAAAGGGGTCATTTGGGGGGTATTTGTACTTTTCTGGCATGTTAGGGTCTCAAGAATTGAAATAGGCCGTCAGTACTTCAGGTGTGATCAATTTTCAGATATTGGCACCATAGCTTGTGGACTCTATAACTTTCACAAAGACCAAATAATATCCACCAATTTGTACTTATTTTTACCAAAGATATGTAGTAGTATAAATTTTGGCCAAAATGTATGAAGAAAAAATTACTAATCTGCTAAATTTTATAACAGAAACGAAGAAAAATTCATTTTTTCGCAGAATTTTCGGTCTTTTTTCTTTTATAGCACAAAAAATAAAAAACTGAGAGGTGATTAAATACCACCAAAAGAAAGCTCTATTTGTGTGAAAAAAAGGACAAAAATGTCATATAGGTCCAGTGTTGCATGACTGAGTAATTGTCATTCAAAATGTGAAAGCACCAAAAGCTGAAAATTGGTCTGGTTATTAAGGGTGTTTAAGTGCCCAGTGGTCAAGTGGTTAATTATCTGTACCCAAATAAATATGATGTCCTTTTTTTCCCCACAGAGCTTTCTTTTGGTGGTATTTGATCACCTCTGTTTTTTTTTACTTTTTGAGGTGTAAACAAAAAGGCCGACAATTTTTTTTATTTCTGCTATAAAACATCTCCAATAAAAAAATTTAAAAAAATCGAATTTCTTCATTCCATTATGCCAATATGTATTCTGGTAAAAAAAAAAAAAAATCCCAATAACCGTATATTGATTGGTTTGTGCAAAAGTTATAGCGTCTACAAACGATGGGATGATGCTTTGCAGGAACACAGGATCCATGCCTTCCCTATCTCACAGAACAGTGATCTGCCTTGTTTACATAGGCAGATTGTCGTTCTGGCTCTCTGCCTAATGATCAATGGGTGTCAGCGGGCATAATGTCCACATTACCTGCGGATCAGCTCCTGCTGTGTACAATCACAGCAAAGCAGGTCACCAGTGGTGAGCATGCGCGCCCCAGACCCAGAAGTGCAGGATCCCATACTAGGTACGCTATCCAGCACAGCAGAGTCATATGTAAGTTATAAGGATCAGCAAGCGGTTAATTATTCTGTTCTGGTAAATGATACTCCACGCTGGATGATGGCAGCCTGAAGCCTGGTCACTGGAACTGCAGGAAGATACACCATAGGCAGGCAGTTGACTGGTCACAGGAACTGCAATGTGCCAAATGAAAATAGGCTGCAGCCAACAATAGGCAAGTAGTCTCATTAATATGATAATATGACCCCAGTGGGTCCAATGCCAACAATGAGCATGTACACAAGCAGGGTAGGGTTGCCACCTGTCCTGGATTCACCTGGACAGTTCGGGTTTGGTATCATGTGTCCAGGTTTCAGACTGCCTGAAACCCGGACACATCATTCAGACTGGACTGTGGCTTCCCAACAGCATTGCTGGCTGCAGTTCTCTAAGCCGAGAGTGTCTGTTATGCTCCCCCTCTGCCCAAAGCCAGCACTAACAATCCCCCCCCCCCAAACACAGAAGGGAGAGGAGAGAGGACTTGATCTGCACCCCCCCCCCACCCCTCTGTTTCTGCCCACACTCCAATCCTGGGGGCTGAGGAAAGTTAGGGTCGCAAATTTGAAGTCCAGCAGCCTCAGATACATCTGGATGAGAGGTGCTGACTGTCAAGGGGTGAGTGAGCTCACCATCCATCCCTGTCTGTGACTGAAGTCTCCCCCCTTCTCTCTCCTGCCACTGAGTGAGTACACTAAGGCAAATCAGGGTTCTCAGAGCACCCCTTACATCAGAGTTCCCCTTTACATCAGAGTCCTCTCCGTACATCAGAGTACCCAGTTTTCCCCCTTAGATCAGGGTTCCCAGAGCATCCCTTATGTTAGAGTCCCCAGAGTTCTCCCTTACATCAGAGTCTGCAGAGTCCCCCCTTACAGTGTAAGGGAACTCTGTGAGTTCAGATGTAAAAGGGGAACTCTGTGGACTCTGATGTAAAGAGGAACTCTTGTGATTAACTTCATATGATTAGAAATGTTATACTATTAAAAAAAAAAAATTGCTGTGCTCCGCTAAAGTGTTCAGTTTTGACTTGAAGAAAAGGTGGCAACCCTAAAGCAGGGGCAGACTGACAATGGGGGCCACACAGTATACACAAACACACATACACAGTATACAATCACACAGTATACACAAACACACACACAGTATACAATCACACAGTATACACAGACATGTTTCTAGTGGCTGAGAAGGTACTGGAGAGGCGGGGCAGCTATAATCTCAGGATTTTTAGACCAAAAGGATGTCGGTAAGGGACATTTCAGAGACAGATGTAAAAATAACACACATTTTTACATACTTTCCCTGGTTTTACTGAGGCTGCCAAACCTGATGGGGCCCCCTAGTGGCTCGGGGCCCTCGGGCAGTGCCCGAGTGGCCAAATGGGCAGTGCCCGAGTGGCCCAATGGTCAGTGCGCCCCTGTACACAAGCCAGCGCACAGGTATATGTGTGCACCACTGCAATCACATGCATGACCAGCAGCTGCCCTGAGTGAGATGCTGCCCTACCGGCCTGTGCTTGCACAGAGATGCTCATGTGGATGCACCATTTTACATTCTGCACACTGTCCCCGACAAATGATTTGCATTCTAGACTAACTTTTTTGACTCTGTTCAGCAGGACACAAACCAAACCTTTTGGATAAAGAAAATGAAAAACGCTTTTACTCTTTTCCATTCTACTTGACGTATCTAAAGACAAAATGTTTTGGATAGAGTGTAGAAGGGGTAGGACACCTGTTGGGTTTTTATTGCTGTCTGCGTCTCCATCGGTGAGAGTCCCGATGACCATGGCCAAAGGAAGTGATGAGAAATCAAAAGTTTTTACAATAGTCCATAAAAGTGCCCTGACAAGTTACTTTAGCATCAAGTTAAAAAAAAAAGCTAAAGTACCATCCATTAGCTGTGAACTACTTGAGGACAGCAGCATAGGTCTTTTTGCACCCCCTTCTACCAAAGGCAGCCATTCCTTCAATCTACCCCTCATCCCAGCCCTAGATCAGAAGCCAAAGCCAGATCTTCCATTGGGGAACTCTCTTTTCTGGTGACAAGAATTCTCATTCATTTGGTGCTATTGTATATCTTGGGTCAAGGCTTTAAGTGAAATCTTACCAATGGGACAAAGACAAGCAAAAAAAAAATTCTGAAGGAAAAAAAAGAATAAAAAAAAAAAAAAAGGACATACTGTATGATACATCCAAGAGTCCAACATCTGTTTATTCCATAAAAATCATCCAATAAAATCCATATATATAGCCAGTGCGTTTCGGGTGTGTGAACTTTTATTGGATGACTTTTATGGAATAAACACACATTGGACCCAAACATTTGCGTGAGGCTCTGGTACTTTTCCTTCTTCTGGTTCTAATCTTCAGAGACACCTTTGCACATGCAAGCCGCCTGCCCAGTGTCATCACACTCCCACTCACCAACTCCTCATTCCCTCCTCCATCCAAAACCAAAAACATTTTGGCTGTAGATGTGCTGTTCTTGCTTGTCTGTGTCATAGTTCTCTCACTTCCAGTGTTCGCGAACCTCCAGAGAGTAAAGATATTTTCCCAAACAGGGACATGAATGAGGCTTTATGTCTTCATAATTTCATAGTTTCATAGTTAGTAAGGTTGAATAAAGACACCAGTCCATCCAGTTCAACCTGAGTGAGTGTCTACAATTGCCCCTATCCTTGTACATTGCACACTCACATCAGTCCCTACCCTCAATGAGCCCACAATCCAAGGTCCCCATTCATATAGTAGGGCCAATTTTGGACAGAAGCCAATTAACCTACCTTCTTCTTCACTCTATCCAAAGCTTTGAAAAATAGGAAGGTCTGAAGAACCACTCTACCCTTCAGCCTTCTGCCAGCCCCATGCACAGCTCTTTAACCCCTTTGCACCAGCACCTCCTGGCCCTTTAAGAGGTTTCAGGTGCCAGGAGGTTGGGTTTATGATCATGTGACCATTGTGATTGGCTGTCACTGCGATCACATGTTTGGAAACACAAGAAGTGGTCGGGAGCTTTCTGTTAGCCGCTGGTAACTGTGTCGGGAGTGCGCATGGGGCACAGCTGTGTTGGCTAATTGGTAGGCAAATATGCAGACGCTCAGCGGCAAGGACCACCCACTAAGAGGCTACATATTTGTAGCTGTCTAGGGGTTAACTAATCATTGGTAAAGGAAAAAAAATTACATACCTAGAGGCCCCTTAAACTCATCAGTGGTTGCATGCAGTGCCGGTGCTACCACTAGGCAAACTAGGCACCCGACTAGGGTGCCCGGCAACTGGTGTTATTACTCCCTTCTCTCTGCAGCAAGCAACTAAGTCTCAGCATCAGCAGGCAGCCGTCGCTCCATTCACACATAGTGTCTGAGGCACAGTGGCAGTGGAGGACTGTCTCTGTGTCCCAACTCCTGAATGGATGGAAGCAAGCAAACATTCATTGATGGGCAATGGAAGGCTGCATTTGATGGGCGCCGGTGAGGCTGCATTTGATGGGCGCTGGTGAGGCTGCATTTGATGGGCGCTGTGAGGCTGCTTTTGATGGGAACTGGTGAGGCTGCATTTGATGGGCAGTGGTGAGGCTGCATTTGATGGTGGCTGGCGAGGCTGCATTTGATGGGCGCTGGTGAGGCTGCATTTGATGGGCGCTGGTGAGGCTGAATTTGATGGGCACTGGTGAGGCTGAATTTGATGGGCGCTGGTGAGGCTGCTTTCGATGGGCACTGGTGAGGCTGCATTTGATGGGGGCTGATGAGGCTGCTTTTGATGGACACTGGTGAGGCTGCATTTGATGGGCACTGGTGAGGCTGCATTTGATGGTGGCTGGCGAGGCTGCATTTGATGGGCGCTGGTGAGGCTGCAATTGATGGGCGCTGGTGAGGCTGAATTTGATGGGCACTGGTGAGGCTGCATTTGATGGGCGCTGGTGAGGCTGCTTTCGATGGGCACTGGTGAGGCTGCATTTGATGGGGGCTGATGAGGCTGCATTTGATGGGCGCTGGTAAGGCTGCAATTGATGGGCACTGGTGAGGCTGCATTTGATGGGCGCTGGTGAGGCTGCACTTGATGGGCACTGGTGAGGCTGCATTTGATGGGCACTGGTGAGGCTGCATTTTATGGGCACTGGTGAGGCTGCATTTTATGGGGGCTGGCGAGGCTGCATTTGATGGGCGCTGATGAGGCTGCATTTGATGGGCGCTGGTGAGACTGAAATTGATGGGCGATTAAATAAAAATGCGGGGTATACATGGGCAAGGCAAAGGGGTGGAGTCAGGGATGGGTGGAAAAATTAGATTTCGCCTAGGGTGTCAAAAATCCTTGCACCAGCCTTGGTTGCATGTTGTTCTGATCCTTTTCTTCTGTATATAGAAGGTCCTGGAGAGTTCTTTGGGTGTCCATTTTATACAGGCAAGTGAAATAGACACCCAAAAAAGAGACCTATCTACTTTATACAGAAGACTGCTTATTGGCTGTTCATTGGTGGGGTCCTCGCAAGGTCCAGAAGAAGAGTCGGCAGTGGTGAGGTGACCGGATGGCCTGGGCACATCTGTATGCTTGGATTTCTGGTCCCCTGCTGGAAATGGTGCTGGACAGGGACCCGGATGGTGCATATAGATGATTAAAACATTATTTCACAAGGTATTAATAAGAAATAAAAACATAAATGGATGAGGGCAATAGAACGGTGTGGGGAGGTGCAGCATGATGCAGAAAAGAGAACTTATATTAAAGTTAGAGTTTTCAATTTACAACAAGCCCGGCGGGAGGACATCAGACCAGGAACACAAGTTGTAACAGCGATGTGCAGCAGAGCAGGTCCCAGATGTGCCAGCAGCATCTGCCTTGAGGGGCGGAATGTGGCCTGACTGGTCCATGCCCAAGCGGGGTGGCTTCCAGGAAGGATAACATCTCCCTATCCATTCCCTACTTACTTGGAATCTCTCTCTACCACTGCACAATGTCTCTGCCAGACAGGGTGGTCTGCAAAGCCGCTGTGGTTGAGTACCACCTGCCTACAAGGGGACAGCTTTTGTCCAGAAACATTCACATTTTTACTTTTTTTTTGTTTCATATTTAGATTACTTTACAATGCATAAAGATGTATGCAGTTCCCTTGTCTCCTGCTGCCTGAGCTCACCAGAATCCACAGTGTCAACTATCCTGACAAACCTATAATGAGGTGCTAAAATAGTCCAGGGCGCAGTACGGCATATGATGTCACAGGGTGGTGGACTGTGGTGTCTGCATCATGCCGCATCGTCCAAATGACTACGGCAGGACCATAGGAAAGATTGTAAATTTCACCAAAGAACACGTAACATTTTTTTTTTTTTTTTTAGCTATTCCCATTTCTACGTTTTTTTTCTTTAATACCACTTTGGATGGGAGCCAGGCAGCAATATAAACCAGAAAACCGGCCAACACTTTGAAACTGTAGGACAAAAGCAAACAAACTGGCATGGATTTCTTGTCATTTTTCCCTTACAGTTTGTGTTTATGAGGGAGAGAAACAAAACCATATAGTTTAAAAGTCACCTGAGACGCACGCTCTTGCCAGTACTGTGCGCAGAAATGGATGGAAAAACTCCCGTGTGTTGTATGTTTTGTGTTAACATCATTTCTTTAATTGCTGAGCTGTTAGACTTTAAAATTTAAGCTCACCATGGCCAAAAGATGATACAATGACTCTCCTAGTCTAAAAAAAAAAAAACAGACTTAATATCTTCATGTAAAAAATTTTTTTAAAAAATTATATATGTATTTGATGCTCTGATGAGTCTATTTATTATTATTATTATTATTATTATTATTATATATATATATATATATATATATATATATATATATATATATATATATATATATATATATATATATATATATATCATAATAATAATAAATAGACTCATCAGACCAGAGCTGTTAGACTTTAAAATTTAAGCTCACCATGGCCAAAAGATGATACAATGATTCTCCTAGTCTAAAAAAAAACAGGCTTAATTCCTTCATTTAAAAAAAAAAAAAAATAAATATATATATATATATATATATATATATATATATATATATATATATATATATATATATGGAAAAAAGGAAAGAAAATCTGTGCTACAGTAAAACAAAAACACCCAAATTATATATGATGCTGCAGTTCAAATATATACCAAAATGTTATATATGTATGTAAATAGAAAAAGGAAGAAAACTGCGCAATCCCTAATATTTCATATTATATATATATATATATATATATATATATATATATATATATATATATATATATATGGAAAAAAGGAAAGAAAATCTGCGCTACAGTAAAACAAAAACACCCAAATTATATATGATGCTGCAGTTCAAATATATACCAAAATGTTATATATGTATGTAAATAGAAAAAGGAAGAAAACTGCGCAATCCCTAATATTTCATATTAGGATATAAATATCTCACCCAAAATAAAGTGAAACCTAAAAGTGCTCAGTGTTACATGGGAATACCATAAACACCAAACCTAATACATGAAAAATACTTAACTACATATAGTGATGAATGTATGAACAGTGTCACTAATTTACATAAACATATCACTATTTACATAGGCAATAAATCTCAGTGATACTAGTGCCCAAAAAAGTGAGCATACAAAAAAAAAAAACGTGGCGGTTGCGAGAATCAACAAAACTTGAAAGTTAATAAAGTGGTGGGGCGATTTTGTATTTGGTTATCCACCATTTGGAATTGGAGTCTGATACTGGGGTGTACCTGAGAGAGGATGGGGTCCATTTATCTGCTGTGGGAATAGATCCCTGGGGTTGCAGGACAGAATTCAAAGGGCATTGTGGGTGTGGAGAGGCCTGCAAGGGTAAGGTGTCACCCTTTTGGGCGGTGGCGGTGGTTGGTCTTTTGACGGTGTAAGAAAAGACTTTGGAGATGGGAGTGTGGGGGGCTCATCGGTGGTATGTGCCCCTCTGGTGTATTCCAGTTACATAGGTTAACTGGAATATAATAATGGTTGCACTGCGTGTAGTGGCGGTTGTCTCTGAGCTGGTGTTCACGGCTGTAGGCCTATTATGGTAAAAGGGCCCGCAGTACAGAAGTGGAATAGTACTGGATTTCTGGGTGCCATCAAAAGACCAACAGGCTGAAATTGTTATGTTGTTTCAGATGTTGATGTACTTCATTTTCAGGTGCGGTCTCATTAATTGGAAATAATATTAAAGGGTAGGTTGAGTATTATGGTCAGGCAGACATAAGAAGGTTGGGAACATCTTATCTACACTGGCCATGCTTTTATATATAACTGTAGCTATCAACAATCCTTCACATTACTTAGTTTTTTTGGGGGAGTCATAATCTTGCTTAGAATATTACAATAATGTGTAAATCGCCTTATATGAGATAACTTTTTCTACTGATAGTGGAAAAAAAGATGCGCGTCCCGTAATTATAAAGGGAAAAGCTACCTATCTTTTTCTGATGCCTATAATGTCTACTGTGGCTAATGCTAATGTAAGCCTTGTAGCCTTCATTTACAGCCCACATGTTTCTGGAATGTTGATGATCACAGTTGGGTACCCTGGATCCAAGGTGAAGTTGCAGTGTGGGGAGTTAAAATGGTGGATTAGGTTGGAGGCATACCTTGATACATCAAAGTGACTACATTTAGAACCCTCAGTATATACAGTATCATGCTATTTATGAAGTTCCCATGTATTAAATTAGAATTGTAAAAATACTGTGTATGGTACAGTTTTATACAATATTATGCTTTTTTTGGTAATACTGATATACAGTAAGCTTTATATATGATGTTCTAGCCCTAATGAAGGAGGATCACAGAAGCCCCCAAAATGCGTTGGATACAATTTAACTGGACTACTACAATGTAGCAGGACAGAAAGTGAGGTTATCCAAAGAAACCACATACTCAAAGCTGGGAAATTATAGATTTGCATGTGTAGTCAGATGAAGGAAAAGTTCAAACAAGTTTAGTAGCTCTGGAGAGGTGGCTCCAACACAGCAAGGCTTCCCTCAATGGGCACCAACAGTAGCTCAAACAATAGAAATACAGAAACGGGTGCCATACCAAAGCCCAAGATAATTATAATTGTTGGTAAAAAAAAATCATATAAAAACATCCAATGCTTTTTGGGGCAAAACCACTCCCCATAATCAGGATGGGAACACTTGGATGGACTCATAGAAAACAGTGCCTTCACATATCCATATTAGAACAAGTATTGGACTCTCCACATTGAGGCTGCATTCACACCTGAGCGTAGCGTTTTCAAGCAGAAAATCGCACAAATTTACTGCAGCGGTTTTTGCTGCGTTTTTTACCGTGATTTCGCAGCATTTTTTACTGCGATTTGCCACGATTTTGTGCAGGGCAAAAGGTCACCAATGTTAAAAGAAGAAAAACGCCCAAATCTGCTCAATTCGAGCGACAAAAAAGAATCCGGAACTTGTTTGAGCTTCAGGCGTTCGGCTCCAGGCGACATGGAGTGGAGATGTGAACCATCTCCATTGAGAATAATCGATTTTTTCCCCTCTAGCGTTTTGTAGCTTCGGGCTTCAAGCTACAAAACGCTCAGGTGTGAATGGGGTCTAAGTAACAGCTTGACAGCAGTTGCTGAGCAGAAATTGAGTTTTATCCTGTATTGAGCCCTGATGAAGGAGAGTAATGTTGCCCCTGAAAAACACATTGGATGCTTTTATTACTTTTTTTTTAGCAACAATTAAAATTATTTTGGGTTCTTTTATCCGATTTTGGTTCCGACGCTCCTTTCTTTATTTCAATGGTTTGAGCTACTGTTGGGTGCCCATTGAGGGAAGTCTTGCTGTGCAGGAGATTGGTCAATGTGATCACATGGTACAGACATGGCCAATCACAGGCCATCTGTACCATGTGATTAGCTTTGACCAATTACAGCTAATCACAACATAATAAACTGAATGAATCAGTTTCATTCAGTAAAATGCTTGCTTATAGCAATATAATGCACTGCTATAAGCAATCATAATGTGTAAAAAAAAATACTGATCACTTCCCTAGAGTAGTATAATGTTACTATGGTAACGTTCATTATATTGCTCTGGTCATAGTGTGTTTAAAAAATGTAAAAAAAAAAAAAAAAAAAAAATTTTTTTTTTTTTTAGTAATTTAGTTTTTTTGTACTGTCACATCAGTATCCCAAATCACTGCCACACCAGCTATATGATGACGCTGTACTGCACTGGTGACAGGATGTAAAAAAAAAAAGTGATTTTTTTTCCAACTTCTTCATTTTCCAAAAAATTATGATAAACAATTAAAGCTTCAAAAAACCCACAATGCCTCTTCCTAAATGCCTTGGACTGTCTGCTTTCCAAAAAGGGGTAATTTGGGGGGGGGGGGGGGGTATGTGTATTGTCCCGGGCATTTTAGGGCCTCATGAAATGAGATAGCCCATCAGTACATTAGGATTGATCAATATATACAGTACCATAGTTTGTGGACTCTATAATTTAAATACAGAGTAAATAATATACACGTATTTTGATTATTTTCACCAAAGTAATGTAGCAGAATACATGTAGATCTAAATTTATGGAGAACAGTAATTTATTTGCAAGGTTTTATAACAGAGACAAAGAAAAACGCATTTTTTTTTCAAAATTTTCAGTCTTTTTTCGTTTATTATCAAAAACTAAAAACCCAGTGGTGAATAAACACCACCAAAAGAAAGCTCTAGTTGTGTGAACAAAATGCAAAAAAATATCCCAAGTTTTGAACATCACACTGTTCAATCCATCATCCAGAAATGGAAAGAGTATGACACAACTGAAAACCTACCAAGACATGGCCGTCCACCTAAACTGACCGGCCGGGCAAGGAGAGCATTCATCAGAGAAGCAGGCAAGAGGCCCATGGTAACTCTGGAGAGATCCACAGCTCAGGTGGGAGAATCTGTACACAGGACAATTATTATGCCGCGTACACACAATCGGATTTTACAATGGGAAATATTGGATGTGAGCTTGTTGTGTGTATGCTCCAGACATTTGTTGTTGGACTTTCCGCCAACAAATGTTGCCTAGCAGGTTCTCAAATTTTCTGCCAACAAATGTTTCTTGTCGGACTTTCCGATTGTGTGTACACGAGTCCGGCACACGAAAGTCCATGCGTGCTCGGAATCAAGGACGAGCCGGAAGCGATTGGTCTTCTAAAACTAGCGTTCCTAATGGAGATATCATGTACGTCTTGTACGTCACTACGTTCGGAATCGTTGGCCAACATTTGTGTGACCGTGTGTATGCAAGACAAGTTGGAGCCAACACCCTTCGAACAAAAATCCACGGTTTTGTTGTCGGAAAGTCCAATCGTGTGTACGAGGCATTAGTCGTGCACTCCACAAATCTGAGCTTTACGGAAGAGTGGAAAGAAGAAAGCCATTTTTAAAAGAAAGCCATAAGAAGTCCCATTTACAGTTTGTGAGAAGCCATGTGGGGGAAACAGCAAATAGGTGGAAGAAGGTGCTCTGGTCTGATGAGACCAAAATGTAAATTTTTGGCCTAAAAGCAAAATGCTATGTGTGGGGGAAAACTAACACTGCACATCACCCTGAACACACCATCCCCACTGTCAAACATGTTAGAGTCTGCAAAAAACTTGAGACTGGGGCGGAGGTTCACCTTCCAGCAGGACAACAAAAATAAACATACAGCCAGAGATACAATGGAATTGTTTAAATCCAATCGTAATTATGTGTTAGAATGGCCCTTTATAATTTTCCTTCCACAATTATGTTGGTCTATCACATAAAATCCCAATAAAATACATTTAAGTTTTTGGTTGTAACATGACAAAATTTGGAAAAGTTCAAGGGGTATGAATACTTTTTAAAGGCAATGTAGCTAGGACATCATATATAAAGCTTACTGTATATCAAGTGGCTGTAAATCACTCTAAGCCCTTGTACACACGGTCGGAGATTCCGACGGAATGTGTCCTATCAGACCGTTTTGTCAGATATTCCGACTGTGTGTGGTCTCCATCAGACTGTTTCTGTCGGAATATCCGACGGACCAACTTTTACAACTTGCCGATAAAATTTTCAGACAAAATGCTCCGATCGGACATACTCCGATCATCTGTAGCCTACGCCGACGGACAAAGTGCCACACATGCTCAGATCAAATTCCTAGACCAAAGCTATTGGCTACTAGCCTGAACGTAGTCCCGTCGTAACGAAACAACGTCATCACGTTATGTACAATCGGATTTTCCGACAACTTTGTCCGACCGTGTGTATGCAACATCACTTCCGGACCTCTTCCGTAATTAATCCATCGGAATTACTCCGACGGATTTGGTTGTCGGAATCTCCGACCCTGTGTACAAGGGCTAATGCTGCCAGGACAGCAATAAGACCAATCAGAAGTCCTTAGCCCTTGTACACACGGTCGGACATTCCGACAACCAAACCTGTCGGATTTTGTCCGACGGATTTTGTCCGAAACTGTTGCATACACACAGTCGGACAAAGTTGTCAGAAAATCCGATCGTACTTAACGTGATGACGTTATTTCGTTAGGACGGGACTACGTTCAAGCTAGTAGCCAATAGCTTTGGTCTAGGAATTTGATTTGAACATGCGTGGCACTTTGTCCGATCGGAATTCTCTACACATGATCGAACAAAGTCCGATCGGATCATGTTGTCCGAAAATTTTATAGCCCAGCTGGAAAACTTGGTCCTTCGGAGTATGGAGTCCGATGGAGCCCACACACTGTCGGATTATCCGACAACACGGTCCTATCGGACATTGTCCATCAGAATGTCCGACCGTGTGTACAAGGGCTAATCCTTTTTTTTTACGCTATCCAAAACTAGGAAAAAAGTTTTGGCTGGGCCTACAATTTATCTATACTTCGATTCTTTTTATTATACTACTGCCCCAAAAGCCCTTTGGTTTCTAGAAGAGCTGACACTAATTAAACAATCTTTAAGAACTAGGGTCCAGCGCTTCACTAAGATTTCTCCGTTGACACCCCAGGTGGAGGAGAACGTAGGATCACACGTATGGCCCACAATGGCGTCGTCTCACCACTATCCCAAGAACTACGGCTGATCTGTTGATTGCTGAAAACCAGGCTGAGTTTTGAGGTCTCGCAGTGTTTTCTTTACCTCGAGCTGCCTCTCTCTGGCTCACACTTCGGTCTTAGCTCAGCGCTGGTAGTGCATGGTAATCCTGGGGAAATGTAGATGGCTTTGCTGACAAAGTGATGTTGATAGAACATCAGCCTGAGGTGGCTCACTTAAATGTTCACACTGATTGACAGCTGAGAGCTTTCAGTCTGCTACCAAAATGACAGCTCTTTACAAGCATATTACTCTTAGTTTTTTTTTTTTTTTTTTTTTTTCTTGGCTGAAAATTTAAAAGATGTCTGGGAAGAAAACCCCCTTTTTAGGACCGGCTAGTGTACACAAGAAATAACGCTTCCTTTTTTTTATATGTTGTTGACACCATCGACAGAGAGGCCATAACAATGAATATGGAGAGCCTGAAGGTTTTCCAGTCAAGCTGCTGAGAATTTGAAGACTGTAAAAAAAAAAAAAAAAAAAAAGCCAAAAAAAAAAGAAATAAGCAAAAAAACAAAAAAACAAGAAATCAAAAAAAAAAAAAAAAAAACCCCAACAAAAACACGACAATCAGTGTTTATTTTTCAACAATTTCTCTTGGTGCAGCTATTTAACTAAATAACTAATGGTATCTATAGGCATAAAGACTTCGATTTACTAAAGTGCATTAAATGTTACTGCATATATTTAAGTCAAAATGTAACTTGTTACTGTGCATTTTTATCTTCACTCAGCCGTTGAATCTAGAGAATAGCAATGAATTAATCTTGGCAAATTTATTCTGCTGCAAATCCTAGTACACATTGTTAAAGTGTATCTTTCAAGAGACCCTGTTGCCAGACTATTTATTTCAACAACAATCCTCCCATAAGATTATGTGTGCATTTAAGGTATTTTATGTCTGTTATTAGCTGTAAATGCCTCCCTTTAGCCCTTGTACACACGGTCGGAGAATCCGTCGGAATGTGTCCTATCGGACCGCGTCGTCGGATAATCCGACTGTGTGTGGTATGCATCGGACTGATTCCGTCGGAATATCCGTCGGACCCAATTTTCCAACATGTTGGAAATATTTCCCGACCAACGTGTTCGATCGGACATACTCCGATCATGTGTAGCCTACTCTGACAGACAAAGTGCCACACAAGCTCAGATCAAATTCCTATATCAAAGCTATTGGCTACTAACCTGAACGAAGTCCCATCGTAACGAAATTACGTCATCACGTTCTGAATGATCGGATTTTTCGACAACTTAGTCCGACCGTGTGTATGCAACAGTTTCAGACAAGATCCGACGGACAAAATCCAATGGACCAAATCCGACGGATTTGGTTGTCGAAATCTCCGACCGCGTGTACAGGGGCTTAGACATCCAAAAGCCATCCAAAAGCCCTGACACTGCTGCTGGGTGCCGCCATCTTGGATATGATGCAAGTAGCCCCAGAACTATCACTTAAGTGATCCTCTATAGCAGACTTTCTCAACCTTTTTCCCCAAAGGAACTTGAAACATAATTTGCAGGTCTCAAGAGATTCCTGCTTAAACAAATTCATCAGGGTCAGTGGGAAAATGTCCCATACACTGGTGATCATTGGGAAGAATTACCCCCAACCCCCCCCCCCCCCCCCACCCCTTACAGGCAATTGGAAAAATAATTTTTTGGTATGCTGCTGGCTCTGCTAAATGGTTTTAGCCCTGCTAAATATGAAGGCACCATTGGATTTGGGGTCAATAAACTACAGCTCAAGACAGGACAAGGCTGTCTAGCCCCCAGGGAAAGGATCCAGATCGTCACCCCCTTCCCCCACTATTAATACATGCTGTAGAATGGGTGTACCACCCTGTGCCCATTTTTGGGCCTTTGCTTCACTGTGCCCAGGGCAGCTGCCCCTGCTTCCCACCCCGTATCCTGCCCTGTCTCAAGGAACCCATAACAACCTCTACAGGAATCCTAGGGTTCCACGTAACCCTGGTTGAGAATGGCTGCTCTATATTACTCACCTTCGCTCCTACTCCTAATAAACGACAGCTCAAGGCAGTACTGGGACAAGAATGTCTAGCCCCCAGGGAAAGGATCCAGATCATCACTCCCTTCTGCCACTATTTATACATGCTGTAGAATGGGTGTACCACCCTGTGCCCATTTTTGGGCCTTTGCTTCACTGTGCCCAGGGCAGCTGCCCTTGCTTCCCACCCCGTGTCCAGCCCTGTCTCAAGGAACCCATAACAACCTCTACAGGAATCCTAGGGTTGAGAATGACTGCTCTATATTACTCACCTTCGCTCCTACTCCTAATAAACGACAGCTCATAGCAGTAACGGGACAAGGTTGTCTAGCCCTTAGGGAAAGGATCCAGATCGTCACTCCCTTCCGCCACTATTAATACATGCTGTATAATGGGTGCACCACCCTGTGCCAATTTTTGGGCCTTTGCTTCACTGTGCCCAGGGCAGCTGCCCTTGCTTCCCACTCCATGTCCAGCCCTGTCTCAAGAAACCCAGAACAACCTCTGGAGGAATCCTAGGGTTCCACGTAACCCTGGTTGAGAATGGCTGCTCTATATTACTCACCTTCGCTCCTACTCCTAATAAACGACAGCTCAAGGCAGTACTGGGACAAGAATGTCTAGCCCCCAGGGAAAGGATCCAGATCATCACTCCCTTCTGCCACTATTAATACATGCTGTAGAATGGGTGTACCACCCTGTGCCAATTTTTGGGCCTTTGCTTCACTGTGCCCAGGGCAGCTGCCCTTGCTTCCCACCCCGTGTCCAGCCCTGTCTCAAGGAACCCATAACAACCTCTACAGGAATCCTAGGGTTCCACGTAACCCTGGTTGAGAATGGCTGCTCTATATTACTCACCTTCGCTCCTACTCCTAATAAACGACAGCTAAAGGCAGTACCGGGACAAGGTTGTCTAGCCCCCAGGGAAAGGATCCAGATCATCACTCCCTTCCCCCACTATTAATACATGCTGTAGAATGGGTGTACCACCCTGTGCCAATTTTTGGGCATTTGCTTCACTGTGCCCAGGGCAGCTGCCCTTGCTTCCCACTCCATGTCCAGCCCTGTCTCAAGGAACCCATAACAACCTCTGGAGGAATCCTAGGGTTCCACGTAACCCTGGTTGAGAATGGCTGCTCTATATTACTCACCTTCGCTCCTACTCCTAATAAACGACAGCTCAAGGCAGTACTGGGACAAGAATGTCTAGCCCCCAGGGAAAGGATCCAGATCATCACTCCCTTCTGCCACTATTAATACATGCTGTAGAATGGGTGTACCATCCTGTGCCAATTTTTGGGCCTTTGCTTCACTGTGCCCAGGGCAGCTGCCCTTGCTTCCCACCCCGTGTCCTGCCCTGTCTCAAGGAACCCATAACAACCTCTACAGGAATCCTAGGGTTCCACGTAACCCTGGTTGAGAATGGCTGCTCTATATTACTCACCTTCGCTCCTACTCCTAATAAACGACAGCTCAAGGCAGTACCGGGACAAGGTTGTCTAGCCCCCAGGGAAAGGATCCAGATCATCACTCCCTCCCCCCCACTATTAATACATGCTGTAGAATGGGTGTACCACCCTGTGCCAATTTTTGGGCGTTTGCTTCACTGTGCCCAGGGCAGCTGCCCCTGCTTCCCACCCTGTGTCCAGCCCTGTCTCAAGGAACCAATAACAACCTCTGCAGGAATCCTAGGGTTCCACATAACCCTGGTTGAGAATGGCTGCTCTATATTACTCACCTTCGCTCCTACTCCTAATAAACGACAGCTCAAGGCAGTACTGGGACAAGAATGTCTAGCCCCCAGGGAAAGGATCCAGATCATCACTCCCTTCTGCCACTATTAATACATGCTGTAGAATGGGTGTACCACCCTGTGCCAATTTTTGGGCCTTTGCTTCACTGTGCCCAGGGCAGCTGCCCTTGCTTCCCACCCCGTGTCCAGCCCTGTCTCAAAGGACCCATAACAACCTCTACAGGAATCCTAGGGTTCCACGTAACCCTGGTTGAGAATGGCTGCTCTATATTACTCACCTTCGCTCCTACTCCTAATAATCGACAGCTCAAGGCAGTACCGGGACAAGGTTGTCTAGCCCCCAGGGAAAGGATCCAGATCATCACTCCCTTCCCCCACTATTAATACATGCTGTAGAATGGGTGTACCACCCTGTGCCCATTTTTGGGCCTTTGCTTCACTGTGCCCAGGGCAGCTGCCCCTGCTTCCCTCCCTGTGTCCAGCCCTGTCTCAAGGAACCCATAACAACCTCTGGAGGAATCCTAGGGTTCCACGTAACCCTGGTTGAGAATTGCTGCTCTACATTACTCACCTTCACTCCTACCCTGGCAGGTAAATGAATAGTCACCGAAGCGGGTGGGTGGGGCCACTCTCCTTGCACATGGGGATACCTTTTGTGGTGAACACGCTCATCAATGCCTGGGACCAGGCAGGGAATACAGTCATGTAAGAATCAAACATTAAGGAAGTTCCCCGACTTAGAGATTAGTCGTGTCACTGTGTGTTGTAATAAAAGTACAGAGTTCCTCTGAAAAGTGCTGTTCTGTGTTACTACACACCTTAAATTGAAGCATGTTGCATTTAGGAAGGACATTGTGGAGCCCATGCCCTTTCCACCAGTCCACCGTACCTCTGTTACCTCACTCCAAGTAACAGAGTGGGGTCCCGTCATGCACATAGCATGGACCTCATGCGTGCTCTTGTTAACTCCTTTATTCATGTACCATATTACCAGGCTACAGATCTTTATAATGTGTGTTCGATCCTGGTTGCTATGGGAGACCGACCTCTTCGGAGAGAGCCAGAACACCAACCCCCTTGCTAACGGAGGATCCATCACCTGCACCAGGTACCATGCTTAATGACTGGCCTCATTGTACTTTCCACTGGCACTTGGTTACCCATAGCAACTGCATTACTCCTGCTGCTGGTCATGCAGGGTAGATAGACTTTAGTAATAGCTTTGCTACCCCACAGGTGCTTTACTGACCCAAGCTCTTTTATACGCCAAAAAAATATCATGTACCCCTTTGAATAACTTTAGACCAAGTTTAGAACAGTTGATGCAACTTTTACTTAAAAATCTTAGCTGTACAGTTCAACATAAACAATATCCTTAGTGTAATACACCCCCTAAGGAGCAGCAAGTAGACTGGGATCCCCCACCCTACACAGTCAGGCACACCGAATTTTCACAGGCACACTTGAGCCAGAGAACAGGCCGTGACTTTTTTTTTTTGTTTTATTGAGGACAATAACTTGGATAAGGAATGGAGGTTATGGGATGCCGACTTGACTTCAGACCAAACTTCAGGGACACTTCTCCTATGTATACAGTCTCTATATACAGCTCCTCTTCCTCACTCCAGCACTCACTTGAATGCAGAACCCAGCTGAAACACTTTGAATACCTGACGGTTATGCCACGTACACACAACCGCTGAAACTGTCTTGCGTACACACGATCACACCAAAGTCCGATCGTTAAGAACGCGGTGACGTACAACACGTACGGCCGGACTAGAAAAAGGAAGTTCAATACCCAGTAGCCAATAGCCTCCGTCTCGTACTTGCTTCAGAGCATGCGTCGTTCTTGGTCCGTCGGAACAGCATACAGACGAGCCGTTTTCCCGATAGGAATTGGTTCTGTCGGAAATATTTAAAACATGTTCTATTTCTAGGTCCATCAGAATTTTCGTAAAAAAAAAAAAGTCAGATGAGGCATACACACGATCGGAATATACGATGAAAAGCTTCCGTCTGACTTTTTCTAGCGGACATTCCACTCGTGTGTACGCGGCATTACTCATTCAGATCAAAGCAATTGCCCATTACAGGCAGGAACCCGAGGCCCCTTGGTTGTGTAGCAGAGTTTCAGTGTCCAGCTTGCATTACTCCTGTGGCTATTGATCCCAGCACCACCTCTTCAAGCACTGCCAACCCATCTGGCTGCAGCTGCCCCTTTTATTTGTCCTCCAGGCTAACTTCTCCCCACAGTCCTAGATGACTCTTAGGAGATGTCCCATACCTGCTGCTTGCTCCTGTGCCTCCAGGAAGGGTTTCCTCTGTGTGTTTTGTCAGGATCCTTCCACACTCAAACCCCAGGCCTGAGGTCACTCCCTCCCAGACTAGTGGGAACCCTCAGCACTCCATCTTCATCTTGTATTGCCTCCTCTGTGTGAAATACTGGCTTCCTGTCAGTCCCTCTGCTTTCCTATATAAAAAACTGACCACGTTAGGCATCGTTAGGCATGACACAGCGCGGTCAGTTTTTTGGCTGTTCTGAGAACTGAACCTGCTCTCCTCCACTGATTGAACGTGTGCCGCCCCCCCCCCCCCCCCCAAACAGCCATTCATTGGGAAGACCAGTGTGTCTTTGTTTTTCCTCCTCCAGCTCTCTGAGCTCATTATGTAGCTCAGAACAGATTGTATGTTAAATATATATATATATATATATTTTTATATGTATACACAAATATTTAGCCTTTCATTTCTATTTCAAACTGAATGGATTGAGATACAAAGTTAGGATTCACATATACATGATTGATTGAACTTGGAAACAGTGGCAGAGTTGTCACCGATTTTTTAGCAGGACTGTGACATTGCGGCGGACAGATCAGACACCTAACTGACATTTTTTACACTTTTTTGGGAACCAGTGACATTATTACAGTGATCCGTGTTCAAAAATATGCACTGACATTGTACTAATGACACTGGCAGGGAAGGGGTTAACATTGGGGGTGATCAAGGGGTTAAATGTGTTCCCTCTCTGTGTGTTCTGACTGCATTGGAGATGGGCCTCCTGGAACAACACACAGATCCGTCTTCCTGCATAGCAGAAAGACAAGATCTGTGTGTCAGAACACAGATATACCTTGTTTACTATGGCAGATCCCCGTTCTGTCAAGACCGGCGGACATCGAGTCCTCTGGACCTGCTGATTGGCTCCCCCGCTGACCAATGGGCATGCCCACAGATCGCTGGGCCAACCTGCCGTAGTATAACCGTGGCTGGTCGGCAAGCAGTTAAACAAAAAAAGACCAACAATTTTGAAAAAATATATATAATTTTTACTTTCTGCTATAAAAAATATCCAATAAAAAATTCTTAAAAAATAGAATTTCTTCATAAGTTTAGGCCAATATGTATTCTGCTACATTTTTTTGGTTAAAAAAAATACCAAAAGCAGATATCGATTTGTTTATGTGAATGTTATAGTGTCTAAAAACTATAGGATATATTTATGGATTTTTTTTCTTTATTATTTTTATACTAGTATAAGCGGGACTGCGAAATTATAGTGGACAATCAGACACTGACACTTTGCGGGAACCTTTGACACTAATACAGTGATCAGTGATAAAAAATATGCACTGTCACTGTACTAATGACACTGGCTGGAAAAAGGTTAAACATCTAGGAGTGATCAAAGGGTTAACTGTGTGCCTAACCAGTGTTTTGGTGTACTGCATGTGCTGATTTTACTAGGAGAAGTGAGGGGTTTTATTCCCTGCATCTCAGGGACATAAAATCCATTCCTTTGACCCTGTCAGAACAGAGATCTGCCTTGTTTACATAGGCAGAGCTCCGTTCTGAGTCTCTGCCCAACAATAAGCAGGTGCCGGCAGACATCCAGTGCCCGCCACCTGCAGATCAGCTTCTGCTGTGATTAATCACAGCAAAAGCAGCCCACCAGCGGCCCGTGAGCGCCCCCAGAAGGCGTAAGGGGAGAATCACTTGTATATACGTGATTCTGCACAGGAGAGCTGTAGCAGTAAATCTGCTATGGGGGGGGGGGGGGGGGCTGGAAGTGGTTAAATTGAAGCAAACGTAATTGAATTAATATAGTTTTCAGCACCTCATTATTTGGGACATGCAAACGTCTTGTTTACGGCAGCACAGACCAGGCAGGGGGCAGGACTAAATCGGAGTGGGTCACATGACCCGTAATGTCGCCTCAGTTTTTTCAGGTCAAAACAATCCAATTGGAGCTGCCAGTTAAGGATCCAATTTGCCCGAGAATCAGCAAATCAGATCCTTGACTGACTGCTCCAATCTACTATGCACAGCCTGGATTGGCGGCCTGAAAAAAGCTAAGTGATGTCAAAGGTCATGTGACTCGCTCCAGCTTCGTTTCGACCCCAGCCGTGGGCTTAGTGTTATATACCGCTAGGGAAACCCCTCTACATACATAGATGAGCAGTGTGGTGGGTATGGTGAAGAGGCTCCAGTGTCGGCAGATCGTTGACACAACATATAGAGAATTATAGGTGGCTGACATATTGCTCAAGTCGATGGTCAATAAATAAAGACTTTATACTTAAACGAAGGGTGCAGAAACATTACGCTAATTATTAGGAAGGGATTCCCTTTTTTTTTTGTAATTTAATGTTGAGCGTTAGTTGAGTTTAATGACACTTTAAGCTTATATAGGTTTTTACTAGTTGGGTTTGTATATACTTTAAGGCAGTTCCAAGCTAAAATGAATTACAAATCCTAACATGTGGGGATACAGAACTGTAATGCCGCGTATACACGATCGGAATTCCGGCCAGAAAAAGACAGATGAGAGCTTTTCATCGGAAAATGCGACCGTGTGTACGCTCCATCGGAATTTAGCTGTCCGAATTTCCGCCAGCCAAAAATTGATAGCATGTTCTCAATTTTTCCGGTAATTCCGATCGTGTGTATGCAATTCTGACACGCCAAAAATCACGCATGCTCAGATTCAACTACGAGACAGAAGCTATTGGCTACTGGCTATTGAACTTCCTTTTTTTTAGTCACGTCATATGTGTTGTACGTCACCGCGTTATAAATGATCTGAATTTGGTGTGACCGTGTGTAGGCAAGACAGCTTGAGCCAAATTCCGTCGGAATTCCGTCGGGAAAACCATCAGAGCTTTTTCCGACGAGAATTCCGATCGTGTGTAAGGAGATAAAAAGGTGTAAGTCCTCAATTAAGCTTTTATTCCAATGGTTTATTAGTATTTGGAAGCAATTTGCCAACAGCGATGAGTGGTGCCCTAGTACGTAGAGGGAAATCTTTCCTTTTTTTTAAAGTAGGCATACAAAGTTATTCGGAGAGCAGGGTCGTAAAAATAAATAAATAAATAAATAAATAAATTTCAAACTCGACTGCTGAGTTGGGTATTCCTAAAAAAAACACGTACTTTCTTCAGCCGTAGGAAAGTGGAACGGCTGAATTCAGCAGTGTGACAAGGGAAGATTTGGAACATATTTTGTGGGGAAGTCTGGAGATCAGTACTAGACCTAAACCGGCTGGTTCCTGGCACACGTCTAATTGTAACACTGTAACATTGCTGCAGGCACTTCTCTCTGATTTAATTAGACCAACGGTGGTATTTTTCCTTTTTTTTATTATGTAGAAATGAAATATGTATAAATTTAATTTTTAATCTTGCCACTACAGAGGGAAAGTAATGAATTGACTTGTCATTAGATATTCTAGTGCAGAAAAAAAAAAATGGCGCAATGGGCAGTATCACAAATGTTGACAGAGTATCAGTTCCAAGACAGACAATTTGGGCAAGTTGGAATAAAGTTTGCCTAAAAGAAGACTGAAGAGAAGGCTCATAGATTCATTAAACATTTGGTGATAGCAATAGCCACAAATTAGGAAATATGAAGGGAGACTGACAAGGGGATGAGGGTATAAGGTGAAGGAGGGAAAGGAAGGACCTCGTTTAATTTGCCAATGAGGGTCACATGGGTAAAAGCAACATGGAAGTCATGCCTCTATCTTGAAGGTTGGTCCCTTTAGACTTACTTGGTACTATTGCCACAGGATTCTCTACCAGATACCCCTTGGGTCTAACCAATATGTAAGGACTCGGGAGGCCCCAAGCCTGGTCTAAGGAGCACCACTAGTAGTGTGTCCCATACCTGGTTCAGGCCCTGTAGCAATGTACCCCAATTGCCCCACCCAGCGCCATTTAATTCCCCATCTTGAGGTTAGGAGAAAAAAAAGTCCACACAATGGAATCCTTTTACCAGTGTACTAAAATACACTTAATTACATATTTACAATTTTTCAGCTATCCCTACGGTCGCTGCACATTCCTTTAGCTGCAAACAGATAGCAAGAACATGGCATGAAAACCAAGTCAATGAGCAGCCCATAGCTTAGGGTTTTGCCAGAGTCCTGCATCCAACGCAAAGGGTAGCTTCAATAGTTCTGCACCTCTTCTTCCCTGCATACTCTTAATGGGAAGCTCCCAGAACCTAGATCCTAAAAGCTTATATATTTGCCATGACTTGGTTGCTACAACTCTTCCCATGACGACTTAACACTCAGACGGACTCTCTCCAACCTATTTGTACTGAGCCCTCTTTCCCAAGATGCCCCACACTGGCTGGGGAAGGGCTGGCACTACTTCAATATATGACATCCACTTCACTACTTGAGGGAACACTAGTGGCTACCTAGGCAACTACATTGCCTACTATTATTATTACGAGGGTTCCTGACCCGAACTATGATGGCACCTATTCGTGGACTCAATACATACATATGTGCAATGCTAAATATAAATGACCATAAATATAATAAATCTCAAATATAGATGTGCACATCCACATAATACGTGAGTGGTGCATCAAAATACTTAAAACAGAAATTCACCCAAAAGGGGAAGTTTCGCTTTTGGCTCAGGTGAGGATGGCGCTGGATCCTTGGTCAGGTAAGTGTATTTTTTTATTTAAGTCAGCAGCTACAATATTTGTAGCTGCCAAATTTAAATTTTTTTGTTTATAGGCTGAAGAACCACTTTATTAATAATTCAGTGTGAGTCGTGAGAGGTGTGAGTACTTCTGTACTCTTATGTTTCAGGCACTAGGGGAATCTGGGGCAGGTGTTTTGGGGAACACAGTGTCATGGTTATGCAGTGTTCTTCCTGTTTGCTTACCTCCCCTCGTGTGTTCAGACTAAGAGACCAGCCACTTCCACCTGGTGGTTTTTATAACCTCTCCTCTAAGCATGGCTCCACCCCAGGCCCTATCAGGGAACCTTATATTAACCTGTTCACTGCAAGCCAGCGGCGCTGATCAACCATTGTGTATTCCTTTGTGTGTTTAGCTTCCTGTTACCTGTCGTGTGCTCTTCTGTTGTTCTGTTACCGACTTTGGCGTGTCTTTGACTTTCCCTGTTTGCCTGTGATCCTGAACTTTTGGCGTGTCCCTGACTATTCCTGTCTGCTTGTGGCCCCCGACCTTGGCTTTGTCCCTCACCATCCCTATCCTCCTGTTGCCTACTGTGGGTGTGAGCTGGGGGACCCTGGGGGTCGCGACCTGGAGCCAGTTGCAGCCAAGTAAATCCTCACCACTCGAGGCTCTGG
The DNA here is from genome assembly GCF_037356315.1 of Lithobates pipiens. Taxonomy (NCBI): domain Eukaryota; kingdom Metazoa; phylum Chordata; class Amphibia; order Anura; family Ranidae; genus Lithobates; species Lithobates pipiens. The sequence continues at coordinate 23,267,342 of NW_027507791.1, forward strand.
TGAGCACCTGCTGGCTCGTAGACTCCGCGCCCCAGGGAATCTTACACTCTAACCCAGGTGGGACCTGTCTCCCGTCCGCAGCAGTCAGCCGTAGGGTCCACAACCTTGCGGTGCACTCCTGATCCCTACGGTGTGCATCTGTCACCTCGCCTCAAGGTGACCTGACACTAAGATTTTCTGAATGTTTCATAAGGTAGGTCAAGGAATCACAAAAAATAAAATAAAAATGGTGCAACAAGTATAGTCTCAAAGACTCCAGTCTCAAGATAATACAGCCACTGAGCATAAGGTGCAATGACTATGAACATGCATTGGCATTGCTTCTATAAATTATTAACAGCAGCAGGACTACCTTCAACCAATGTTGCTTTAACCTGCTTCACATCTGTACTGTCTTTCAGAATGAGACCCATCTTGCAGAACGTCTTCTATTTGCCAGTAAAAGTTTTCCCCCCTTAAATCTGACTCTGATTTATGAAAAAAAGCTTCCAGTAACTCAGCCTTTGTTTTCTAAAAACATTTCTTCAACATAGAATAACACTTTAGAAATGTTTCAGATTTGGGCTGGCGTGGTGGCTTAGCAGACACGAGGACTAACATATGGAGCCGGCAGCACTCACGAGACTGCGGTTTTATATCTGGCAAACGTCAGGCTCCCAGGGGTTAGAAAACGCGGCTCTTGCGGAGAGAGATTAGAAAATATCAGCAGAAGGTGTGGTTTTCCTACCTGTGGGGTTCACTGGAATTCCAAATTACTAAGGAAACCTTACTGGGCAGATTTGAAAAAAACATTTTTATACGTACTGAACAATACAAAAAATCCCCTGCACACTCTTATGCCCCATACACACAGTCGGACATTCCGACCACAAAATCCGTCGGATTTGGCCGAAAAATTGTCTTGCATACACACGGTCGCACAAAGTTGTCGGAAAATCCGATCCTTCGGAACGAGGTGACGTTCGTAATTTACGATCGGACTACGTAGAGGCCAGTAGCCAATAGCTTTCGTCTCCAATTTTTCTCTGTGCTTGCGTGGCACTTTGTGCGTTGGAATTCTCTACACACGATCGGAAAAAGTCTGATTGTATTTTGTTGTCGGAAAATTTAAAATCCAGCTCTCAATCTTTTTCCGGCAGAAAAAGTCTGATAGAGCCCACACATGATCAGATTTTCTGACAACATAATCCGATCTGACTTTTTCCGTCGGAATTTCCGACTGTGTGTATTGGGCATTATAGTCACCACTTAAGACCAGTTTAAACTGTTCCAACATTAATTGACAAAATGTAGGTTTTTGTTGCGTGTGTTTGCAAATTGCAAGTGCATTTGAAGCTACACTGCTGCATCAAGGCAACTCTGCTAAGTGTGGCCCCAAACCCTTAACTATCTGAACTTCCAACCTGGGACATATACTGTATATTGCATTGAATACACTAAGAGCAGGTATGTCTTGGAGGTAGCCCCATCCTCCCTAAGGCTTTGTTCACGTATCTGCAATTTGTTGCACTTTTACTGAAGCACAACAGCATACAACATGCCATTTTTCATTCTGTTCTATGGGGCCCATTTAAACCTTTCCTGCAGTGCCATTTTGGAAGAGCTGTGGGCACTTCTTTTGGTGTGGGATGCTAGGATTTTGGGCTCATAGACTTCAATGGAAGCATGTCAAAATGCATGTACATGTGCAATTTTTATGCTTTTGTTACATGTTTTGTAGGGTAACAAGACAGCTTCTCCTGGCAACATCTACTCTACAAGTTTGTGAGCAGGGCCTCCTCGCCCAGCACAGATGGGAGTACCCCTCCTCTCGTGTACGTACTCATCACTACCCGGGACCAGGCGGGCCGTATTCAAATGAAAGTCAACATTATGGCAGAACTCCAGCTTAGAGATGAGCTATCGCACCGCGTGCAGTGGTGCAACATACAAAGTTCTCCTGTCAAGTGTCTTGTCCCATATCACTACACACCTTGTTTGATGAATGTTGCATTTAGGAGGGTCACCACTGAGCCCTCTCCACCAGTCCAGCGGACCTCTGCCACCTCACTCCCAGTGACAGGATAGAGTCTCGCCGTGCACCTAGCATGAACCTCATGTGTGCACTTAATTAACTCCTTCTCCTTTCCTGTACCACCTGCGTGGCATATGAGGTCTCTGTATCACAGGTTGAGTCCCAGATACATTTGGGGAACTGATCATTAGGGAGGGAGCCAGATCACTGACCTCCATGCTACTGGAGGATTGGTTACCTTTAGCAGGTACCACACTTACTGACCAGCTGATATTTACCCACCAGTTGTTGGTTACCCATGGCATCCATTCTCCTGATCCAACTTTCCTGCCGAGTTAACCCTTTGTAGTGACCTTGCTTTTGTACCCAGTGTGTGCCTTACAGGCCCTATTCCTCTTATACACCATGTACCCCTTTTAATGACTTCAGACCAGGCTCAAAACTGTTAACAAAGCTTTACTAAAATGCTTGGGAACAGTACAATATATAGTGCAACATAGTTCTCCTGACTAAGCTATGGTTGCCCAGGCATACCTGTACAGGTGAGAGGCCATAATTGGTAGAGTCCATTGCTGGTGAATCCCTTTTGGGTGACAGAGGAAGGTTGCTTCTGGCTATATCCTTCGGGAGCCACAAGCACCTGCTTACAGGCTGCACATAAGAATATATAAAAATATAAGAAGACCACGGCATGGTTGACATAGAAGAGCCAATCCAGCTGGGGAGGGCCTTTCATCTATGACCCACCCTACAACACCTAGAAAGATCCCTATAATGCCACGTACACACAACAGACTTTTCGAGGGACTAGGTCCGGCGGTCTTTCCGACGGAGTTTTGGCGGAGTTCCGACGGACTTTCCGAATGAACGGACTCGACCACACACTATCACACCAAAGTCCGACGGATTCGAACGTGATGACGTACGACTGGACTAGAATAAGGAAGTTCATATCCAGTAGCCAATAGCTGTCCTCATGTTGGTTATTGTCCGTCGGACCAGCATACACACGAACGGATTTCTCGGTCCGGCGGAGTTCCGGTGGAAAAATTTAAAACATGTAGCGCCCTGATGTTTAGGCAGGGTTGCTAGTAAATTCACCTGCCAGGTATAGTTGCCTTGGCCAATTGATAGGAGATCAATTGATTCCACCCTAATTCTGAAATTGCTGCACTTCTCTTTTCTGTCACTAGATTGCCGGGTATCTGGTGTCATTAGATAAGACAAGGGCATTGCAAAGACAGAATAGGAATAGATAGGGTATCTCAGCCAATGGTCAGGGATCTTCTTGGGTCCCTTGGCCTGCTGGGAGAGCCTATTTATTTGGGTGAGGTCAGGTAATCAGAGTTCTGTGCCACCTGGACGGCTGCCTGGGTGGACGTGTGTTGTGCTGCCCTGGGCTGGTAGGCCAGAGCCTGAAGCCTATCACGGGACATCTGGCTGCTAGGGTGTCTGAGGGCCTATCCAGAAGCAAGAGAGCAGCGTAGGGTTGGGACTGCGGCTTGCAGTCCAACCAGAAATGACAGTTCTGCCGGCCAGAGAAGTCTTTGTCGGAGGTTGAGGGGAAGCTGTCGCCACTAAGGGATCATCCACCTTGTTACCAGGGACCACTGTGAGTAGCTGAAGCAAGTACCAGAGCAGTATTCTCACCAACCAGGGACAGTGCCAAGCAAGGGACCGAGCAGCCCAGTAGGGTGTTGCTTGAGGAGTATCTTGGATGCCAAGCTAGGAACCCAGCAGGGACGCAGTGGTGAAGCTTGAGGAAGATACCAAGAGAAAAGGTTGGAAGAGCTCAGGAGATCCAGTGGCAGTGGATCAGCAAGTCTAGTGACAGAGACTGGGTGCTTAATTGAGTGAAGAGGAGATTGTAGAGGAAGTGAAAGGGTACATTGCAACCTGTTCAAGATATAGCACACAGTGTGTCTATACATACAGATGTGGTGTCCGACTGGGTGCCTTTCCCTATAGAAGTCTCCGAGTCTGCCAATTAACATTGCAACTACTAGGCTGACCTGGCCCTAAACCCCCTCTCCCACAGTTCTTTTAAGAGAAAATAAATCTCTTTGCATTCAAGAAGTGTCTGGCGCTCATGAATCCACCTTGCATTACATCCACCATGCCTTGTAACCCACTCTACATAGAAGGATGTCAGTTATCCCTGACTCTGGAGGTCACCATTAGGCTTCTGGGAGCCCGGGACCTTGCTACATGTGCAAAAGCATTGAAAAAAGAAAAATCATGCAGAGGCACACATGTTGTGAACACAGGTCACTGAGGAGCTTACATTGGCTAACTGTAAAAAATCGGATCACGTTCAAGACCCTTTGCCTCACCCACAAATGCGTGCATAAAGAAGCTCCGCAATACCTTATGGAGAAAATAAATCATTACACACCAAACCGCAGTCTTCGATCAGCTAACAAAAACCTCCTCCTCGTGCCCAAAGCCCGGTATAAATCCAAGGGGGATCGGAGATTCGCTGTCCAAGGGCCCCGGCTATGGAATGCTCTACCAATCGACATCCGTCTGGAAGAAAATCACCTGGCTTTTAGGAAAAAACTTAAGACCTTCCTCTTTAAGCTGATGCTCAAGGCTCGCCACAGCGCCTAGAGGCGATTCAGTTCGTAGTGTGCGCTATATAAGTATTTAATTCATTCATTCATTCATTCATTCACAGGTGTGAAGCTCAGTAGCAGCTGAAGTTCTCAGCTTATGTCTGCAACAAATCCAAAAGAATAAAAAAATTGCAGCCACTTAAGGTGGGCAATACAATTACAATTCCCAGAACACAGTCCAGCTAGACCTAATTAACCTGTTGCCACCCGCCCACCATCATATGACGGCAGAGCGGTATGGCTCTTGCTCTGGGCCGCCGTCATATGCTCTGTCACAGGGCATGCGCGCGATCCCAGGAACACTGCTCGTCACGACAAGGGTAAACAGCCAATGGCTGGCGGCTGTTTACCACGTGATCGGCTGTGATCCATTCACAGCTGATCACTAAATGTAAACAAAGACCGGTTACTAGCTGTTACCAGCTCTTCTCTCCTCACACACCGTTTCCGGTGTGAGGAGAGAAGAGCCAGCAGCAGTGAGTTACCAATCTGTGTCTGTAGTGTATTGCACCAATACCACAGTAAAGAGAACCTGTCACATCGCCCCCCCCCAATTACAGTTGTCAGCCAACAGTCACCACATCAGTGCTTATAAAAGTGCACCTGTCACCCGTCAGTGCCCACAAAGTGCACCTGTCACCCATCAGTGACCATCGCCAGTGACCGTCATAAGTGACCACAATCAGTGACCCTCATCAGTGACCCTCATCTGTCACCTATCAGTGCCCACGTCACCCATCAGTGCCCACAAAGTGCACCTGTCACCCATCAGTTCCCACAAAGTGCACCTGTCACTGTCAAAGATTGCCGTCAGCGGTGCACCTGTCACCCATCAGTGACCATCGCCAGTGACCGTCATCAGTGACCCTCATCTGTCACCTATCAGTGCCCACAAAGTGCACCTGTCACCGTCAGAGACTGCCGTCAGCGGTGCACCTGTCACCCATCAGTGACCGTCATCAGTGACTGTCATCAGTGACCCATCTGTGACCCTCATCTGTCACCCATCAGTCACCATCAGAGACTGCCTTCAGTGACTGTCACCCATCACTCGTCACCTGTCACGCACCAGTGACCGTCACACATCACCTGTCACCCACCAGTGACCGTCACACATCACCTGTTACCCACCAGTGACCGTCACACATCACCTGTCACCCACCAGTGACCATCATCCGTCACCTGTCACCCATCACCTGTCGCCCATCAGGAACCGTCATTTGTCACCTGTCGCACAGCCCATCAGAAAAAAAAATTCGAAAGATCCAAAAGATTCTATACAAGTGAGGAGGCGTTCCAGATCCTCTCCCTGACTGATGAGAGCAGCGGGAGTTCTCATCAGATTCAAATACCAATTTTGATTGTGAATCGAATTCAGCATTTGAACCGATCGATAGTAGTGGATCGGCAAATGAATCAGAGGAAGAATGGATCCCTCCTAAATGAGCACGGCACTCTGGAAACCAGGCAGCCACCAGCAATATACCCCAGGATCAAATTCCCAGGCCCAGTACCAGCGCTGCCACCAGCGAAAGGCCACAAGAAATACCCAGGCCCAGTACCAGCACTGCTGCATCAAATGGCAGCACAGGAATTTCAAATCCCCCAACTACCAGCACTGGAGTGCCACGTCCCCCAAGAGCCAGGGTCGCTACATACCTCCCAGATGGTCTTGCCAATCCAACATGGCTGTCTTCTGACTTAGGATCAGCAAGAATCCCCCCTTTCACCACACAGCCAGGTGTGCAGGCCAATACCCAAAAATTTTCTGCAATTGATTGTTTTTATTTATTACAGCCCGACACTTTGCTGCAACTCATTGTGGACCAGACCAATTTATATGCCCAGCAGCATATTGCCAACAACCCCCAATCATCACACGCCCGCCCGTTTGAGTGGTGAGGTTTGACCCTGGAGGAGTTCAAATTGTTTATGGGCCTCACCATAAATCTGGGGCTTACAAAAAAAAATGAAGGACATGCCTATTGGTCCACTAACCCCATCCACAACATGCCCATTTATTCTTCTGTAATATCCAGGTCCCGATACAAGATGATAATCTGCTTTCTTCATTTCAGTGACAACACCCAGTGCCCTCCCCACAATCATCCAAATTATCACAAATTATATAAAATTCGGCCACTCATTAATTTCTTTTCCCAACGTTTTGCAAAACTCTATGTCCCTGAAAAGCATATATGTGTAGATGAGTCCCTGGTACCCTTTTCAGGCCAGCTAGGAATAAAACAATACATTCCTAGCAAAGGGGCCAAATATGGAGTGAAATTTTATAAGCTTTGTGAGAGAGTCACAGGATATCTGTATGTGTTCCGCATATATGAAGGAAGAGATTCCAAGCTTCAGCCACCTGAGTGCCCAGCCTACATGGGCACAACTGGTAAAATTGTATGGAACCTGGCATACCCACTGCTGAAGAAAGGTTACCACATATACCTGGATAACTTCTACACCAGCCTGCCCCTTTTCAAACACCTATACCCCAGCCTGTGGAACCTCCAGAAAGAATAAGAAGGGCTTCCCACAAGCGTTAGTAAATAAGAAATTGTGAAGGGGAGAAAGAGCAATTTTGAGATGCAACGAAGTGCTGGCCTTGAGGTGGAAGGATACCAGGAATGTGTACATGATGTCCACCATCCATGATGACACAACAGTTGAGAGAAGATGAGGTCCCATTGTAAAGCCAACATGTGTACAAGATTACAATCTGTACATTGGGTTCAATGACCAAATGCTTCAGCCCTATTTAGCAATAAGGAGGTCCCGTTTCTGGTACAAGAAAGTAGTACTCTATTTAATTCAATGGCCATTTATAATGCCTACATAATTGACACTAAATCCACAGAAAGCCCTGCCCACTTCCTAAAATTCATAGAAGAAATTGTCACGTCCCTCATCTACCATCAAAGACCCCCCCCCCCCGGGTGTCGAGTATGCAGCAAAAATAGATTTAGAAGAGATACCAGCTACCATTGTGCCCAGTGTCCCTCCGAACCCAGCCTTTGCATTGGTGAATGCTTCAGACTATATCACATATCCCTAAAATATTAGCCCATATTCTTAACCATTTCCCCATTTTCATCATCTGTGCTGACTATTCCCCATGCTTCCTCAAATAACCATGCCACTGCCTTCCACGTGAACTGACCCTGGCCTGTTTTTTGACTATGCCTCTCCCAACCGTTTGGACTGCTTCCACGTGAAATTACCCTGGCCTGTTTTATCAACTACGCTTCTGCCTACTGCTTGGACTACTTGCACGTGAACTGACCCTGGCCTGTTTTATGGACTATGCTTTTGCCTACCGCTTGGACTGATCTGTTGCCCTACTACTGTAGAACACAGGGGTCTCACATGTGAGGGGCTCCAGAAATGTTTTTCCGGATGGAGACAATTTTTTTGTTGTCTCCGGGTTTCGGAATTTCCAGTTTAGGGTCTGGAGTCCGGAGGCTTCATAGAGATTTGGGTGGGTCGAAGCCTCTACCCCTGTGCACCTGTGCACAGGTCTTATCCGACTGCGGCACTCAGCCTACTGCTGACTTACTGCCACCATCCCCCTGCCAGTAGAATAAACTGACCACACCTCTGCCTGCTACCTGGACTATGGAAATTAGCTGTAGCAAGAGGCAGTATGTTTATGAAGGGCTGGGGAGCAGTACAATAATGAGTGCAGGCAGGTAACGGTGTACCAGGACCAATATTATGGCTATGCTGGCTGTCTCTGCCTGGGCAATTTCTATGGACAAATGCTTTGGTTGTGCTGGCGATATCCTTGTGCTGACTATAGACAATATTCCTGCCTGCTGCCTGGATAATTGCTATTGTTGCTATGCACATCCCCGCCTGCTGCCTGCTGCCTGGACCAATTCCCTCCTCTGGGAACACTACAAAAACCACAGGTAATACTTTTTTTTTTTTTACCCTTTCCTCAATAGAATTTATTTTAGAGTGTAATTTTTGGTATGTAAATGCTATGTGTTAGAAATATAAGGCCCTTCAACAATAATAGTTTGTCAGGAAATTAGAAGTGTAATTTATGCTTGTAGAACGTCTGAAGGTGCTACTTCACTGGCGGGCCTCTGTATGTGGCCAGAATGTGTAAAAGTCTCACACATGTGGTATAGCCATACTCAGGAGGAGTAGCAGAATGTATTTTGAGGTGTAATTTTTGCTATGTAAATGCTATGTGTTGGAAATATCTTAAAAATTGACAACTTTGTGTGAAAAAAAAATGCGTTTTCATTTTTTTCCCAGATTTTCCAAAAACTTCTGGAAAAAAATTAACAGTTGAAAAAACTCATTATGCCTCATAGATTATACGTTGGGGTGTCTGCTTTCCAAAATGGGGTCATTTTGTGGGCGTTTCTATTGTCATGGTGCTCCAGAGCTTTCAAAGGTGTAATAGGGGGCTGAGAAATGAGATGTGTAATTTATGCTTGTAGAACGCCTGAAGGTGCTACTTCACTGGTGGGCCTCTGTATGTGGGCAGGCTGTGCAAAAGTCTCACACATTTGGTATCGCCATACTCAGAAGGAGTAGCAGAATGTATTTTGGGGTGTCAATTTTGCTATGTACTTAATATGTGTTGGAAATATCTTAAAAATTGACAACTTTGTGGGGAAAAAAATGCGTTTTCATTTTGTTTCCGCATTTTCCAAAAACGTCTGGAAAAAAAATGAACAGTTCAAAAGACTCATTATGCATCATAGATTATACGTTGGGGTGTCTGCTTTCCAAAATGGGGTCACTTTGTGGGTATTTGTACTTTCCTGGCTTGTTAGTGTCTCAAGAAATGAGATAGGTCTTCAGTACGTCAGGTGTGATCAGGTGTGATCAATTTTCAATGATTTGCACCATAGCTTGTAGACCCTATAACTTTCATAAAAAACAAAGAATATACACTAATGTGGGTTATTTTTACCAAAGATATGTAGCCGTATACATTTTGGCCAAAATGTATGAAGAAATATTACTAATTTGCAAAATTTTATGACAGAAACAAAGAAAAAGGTATTTTTTCACCAAATTTTCTGTCTTTTTTTATTTATAGCACAAAAAATAAAAAATCCACTAGTGATTAGTGAAGAAATGACACTTTGCTACAATGTAAAGTAGTGAGCGTACAGCTTGTATAACAGTGTACATTTGCTGTCCCCTCAAAAAGACTCAACACAGCCATTAATGTCTGGGCCCAATCAGCCATTTTCCCTCTCCGGTGTCATGTGACTCGTTACAAGGTGTTACAAGGTCTCAGGTGTGAATGGGGAGCAGGTGTGTTAAATTTGGTTTTATCGCTCTCACTCTCTCATACTGGTCACTGGAAGTTCAACATGGCACCTCATGGCAAAGAACTCTCAAAGGACCTGAAAAAAGAATTGATGCTCTACATAAAGGTTATAAGAAGATTGCCAAGACCACCTGCTCCCATGCCACTGGTCAGGACACCACTGTGTGTCATGAAGAGGGTTCCTTCCGCACCCGAGCTTCCAGACCCGAGGTCACTCCCCCCCCCCCCAGACTAGGGGCTACCCTCAAGGGTCTCTGACAACCTCCTAACACTCCATCTCGAACTCCACTGTCCCAACTGGGCTGACCCTGAGTATTTGAGGGGGCCTGACCCTCTGCCGACCCATCTGTTGGGGATTGGTCAGGGCCCTTATGAATACTACAGGCAGTTCCTCCCCACCTCCACTCCCATTTTTCTGAAATCTTCTCCAAGTTTCTAGAAGTAGGGGGGAGATCTCAGAGAGGCTGTCTATGAGTCATACCAGCCTCCATGAATCACTCCCCTGACCCAGATAAAAACACAGACTTGGCTGCAAGGTAAGCCTGCACATTTTACCTACACTAACAACAAAAAATGTAGCACACCAGCATACTTGCTAGGGAGTGCTACACTGGAAAATCAGCAGCCAACCAGCTCCTGATTAAAGTGTTCTGTCAGAACACAACAGCTCAATGGGGAGATTGCTATACTATCCCTCCTGCCTCCATGCAACTGACCCTTCAATTTTTGAGCGTTGCTTGGTCGGGGGGCAGGAGAAAGAGTCACGTGCACCTCCATATCCACAAGTACATTGTTTTTTCTCCAGCTATTGGCAAACAAGCGGGAACTTCTTATTCTAAAATGAATGGGCAATGTCCAGTTTCCCAGATTTGTGCAGTTTAGACCAAAAAAAAAACCTCAATAGCGCAGCCTGGTTCCATACTCTTGCACATGAAGCCTTGGTCTCTAAAACCTAGGGATGCTTTTGGCAGGCTTCCCCAGCCCAGGGAGGGTTAACAGCCTGGTGTGCATGAAAATGCCACACAATAATACAGGGTCGCTGTCTCACATTGAGGAAAAAAAAAAAAGTGTCAACTCAAGCCAATAGAGTCCTTTATTTGAATGCCATTAATGGGTTTGGCAAGCGTCCCCGCCATTTACATCAGAGGAGCACAGCACAGATTAAGAGAGGCTGGATGCTAATTTGCACATATGGAAATGCTCTGGATCACAGTTGAGATGGCTCTGTTGTGGACAGATGGAATTAGCGAGGACTCTGAAGCCGCGAAGGCAAACATATCTAAAAAAAAAAAAGAAAAATCCTCCTACACAAGGAACAGAAATCAAATAAAATTTCGCTTTGTGAAGTATGATCTGTCTACAGCCCTTCAAAGCAGAAATAAAGTGGAACTCTAAATACATGTAAAAGAGAATGCAGACTTTCCCCCATGTATAGTCTTTGAACGGGCGCTGAAGGATTTTTGAACTATGTTACGTGATTCTTCCTGGTAACAAAGCAAATCTGTGTTTAATTTAAAATAGCCAAACTGTCACAAGACATGGAAAGCTATTATCTATTGCAGAGTGAGCAAGAGGCCCTATAATTTGGGAACCACCATTAGTGATGGACGAACTTCCGACGGGACGTTTCGCGAACGCGAAACGCGAACGGACACAAACGTTCGCGAAAACGACCGTTCGCCGCGGGCTCCATTGACTTCAATGGGAGGCGAATTTCGCAAACCTTTAGGTCGAATTTGCGGCCACGGGGTAATTATTAGGGGGTAGCACGTAGTCCCACCACCTGGACAATAGCATAATACATGTATGAGGTGAATTTGGGATCGATAACTACAAGCATTTTTTTTTTATTTGGGAAATTGTTCTGACAATTCAGGACTATGGAGCTAATGAAGGCAATGGAGGAGAGGGAAGGTCAGGGACCAGGGTAGGCAAACAAGAGGGTGCAGGAGATACAGAGCACTGACAGCAGCACCGTAATACAGAGCACTGACATCAGCACCGTGACATACAGCGCTGACAGCAGCTCCGTGACATACAGCGCTGACAGCAGCTCCGTGACATACAGCGCTGACAGCAGCTCCGTGACATACAGCGCTGACAGCAGCTCCGTGACATACAGCGCTGACAGCAGCTCCGTGACATACAGCGCTGACAGCAGCACCGTGACATACAGCGCTGACAGCAGCTCCGTGACATACAGCGCTGACAGCAGCTCCGTGACATACAGCGCTGACAGCAGCTCCGTGACATACAGCACTGACAGCAGCTCCGTGACATACAGCGCTGACAGCAGCTCCGTGACATACAGCGCTGACAGCAGCACCGTGACATACAGCGCTGACAGCAGCTCCGTGACATACAGCGCTGACAGCAGCTCCGTGACATACAGCGCTGACAGCAGCTCCGTGACATACAGCGCTGACAGCAGCTCCGTGACATACAGCGCTGACAGCAGCACCGTGACATACAGCGCTGACAGCAGCTCCGTGACATACAGCGCTGACAGCAGCTCCGTGACATACAGCGCTGACAGCAGCTCCGTGACATACAGCGCTGACAGCAGCTCCGTGACATACAGCGCTGACAGCAGCTCCGTGACATACAGCGCTGACAGCAGCTCCGTGACATACAGCGCTGACAGCAGCACCGTGACATACAGCGCTGACAGCAGCTCCGTGACATACAGCGCTGACAGCAGCTCCGTGACATACAGCGCTGACAGCAGCTCCGTGACATACAGCACTGACAGCAGCTCCGTGACATACAGCGCTGACAGCAGCTCCGTGACATACAGCGCTGACAGCAGCACCGTGACATACAGCGCTGACAGCAGCTCCGTGACATACAGCGCTGACAGCAGCTCCGTGACATACAGCGCTGACAGCAGCTCCGTGACATACAGCGCTGACAGCAGCTCCGTGACATACAGCGCTGACAGCAGCTCCGTGACATACAGCGCTGACAGCAGCTCCGTGACATACAGCGCTGACAGCAGCTCCGTGACATACAGCGCTGACAGCAGCTCCGTGACATACAGCGCTGACAGCAGCTCCGTGACATACAGCGCTGACAGCAGCTCCGTGACATACAGCGCTGACAGCAGCACCGTAAGCAGCCCCAGGAGGAAGTCAGCACAGCACAGGGATGGTGTGATCCCCTCATAATAAGAACCCCCAGGAGGAAGTCAGCACAGCACAGGGATGGTGGGAGCCCCTCATAATAAGAACACCCAGGAGGAAGTCAGCACAGCACAGGGATGGTGGGAACCCCTCATAATAAGCAGCCCCAGTAGAAATATGACACCGCTCAACCTCTTCAAAGAGGAGGGTAGGGGCATATAGTACGGTGTGCTTTTTTGGGTCAGGGAAGTGAGCCAAATGAATTAAGAAGGTCTGTGTGCTTGATTCCAAAAATTGTTTATAGACATATACATGGTCTACTGATCACATGTGTTGAATTCCTCCGAGATCCATGCCTCATTCATTTTTAGAAATGTGAGGTAGTTAACACTGTGGTGAGCTAGGCGAGTACGCTTATCGGTCACAATCCCCCCTGCTGCGCTGAACGTCCTTTCGGACAGGACACTGGATGAGGGGCAAGCCAACAGTTCGATTGCAAATTGGGCAAGCTCTGGCCAGAGGTCAAGCCTGCCCACCCAGTAGTCTAGGGGTTCATCACTCCTCAGAGCGTCCACATCGGCCGTTAACCCAATGTAGTCGGACACCTGACGGTCTAGGCGTTCCCTGATGCTGGATCCGGATGACACCTGTCGATGGGTCGGCTGAAAGAATGACCTCATATCCGAAGTCACCAACACATCTTCAAACCGGCCTCTTCTTGCAGGCGCTGTTGGATTGGTACCCGCAAATCCTTCTCTGGGAGTGGGAATTGCTCCTCTGCCAGCGCACGCAAAAGCAGAATGCAGCATTTCTCGAAGCAAGGCCTGGAAGTGCTGCATTCTGACAGCCCTCTGCGACGGCGGTAACATTTCCGCCATTTTGTGTTTGTACCGGGGGTCTAAGTACGTTGCCACCCAGTACTGGTCCTTGACCCTCATGCTTTTTATACGGGGGTCCCTATTAAAACACTGGAGCATGAAGGCCCCCATTTGCACTAAAGTGGAAGCGGTGTGGTGGCCTGGCTCCTGCTCATCATCCAGGATAATGTCGTCCTCTTCATTCTCCTCTCCCCATCCTCGCACAACAGGGATCCCAGAAAGGTTTAAAGCATGCTCTTCTTGCTCCTGCTCATCCGCCCCGGCACCATCCTCCTCTGACTCCTCATCAGACTCCTGTTGTTGACTTGTCTCAGATAGAGTAGCCCCCCCTGGGAATTCATCCAGCATTGCGACTTCCTCATCTTCCCGCTCCTGCTCCTCCACAGCCTGATCAATGACACGACGCAATGCACGCTCCAGAAAGAAGGCATAAGGTACCATGTCACTGATGGCGCCATGGCTGCGACTGACCAGTTTGGTGATCTCCTCAAATGGCCGCAGAAGTCTGCATGTGTCGCGCATGAGCAGCCACTGGCGCGGTGAAAAAAAACCCAGCTCCCCAGAACCGTTTCTTTCGCAGAGTTCATACAGGTAGACGTTAACTGCACGTTTCTGCTGGAGCAGCCTATCAAGCATATAGAAGGTTGAGTTCCATCGCGTCGGGCAATCGCAAATAAGACGTCTGACCGGCAGATGGTGTCGCCGCTGAATGTCAGCAAGGCGAGCCATGGCCGTGTAAGATCTTCTGAAATGGGCCGAGATTTTCCTTGCCTGCCGCAAGATGTCCTGGACCCCAGGGTATTTGACAAGGAATCGCTGCACGACCAAGTTTAAGACGTGTGCCATGCACGGCACGTGCGTGATTTTGCCCTGTTTCAATGCGCTAAGCAGATTGGCACCGTTGTCACACACCACTTTACCAACTGTCAAATTGAGCGGTGTTAGCCACTCATCTGCCTGTGAACGCAAAGCTGAAAGGAGTGCCGGGCCAGTGTGGCTCTTTGCTTCCAGGCACAACAGACGCAGCACGGCATGGCAACGTCTCACCTGGCATGTGGAATAGGTTCTGGGGAGCTTGGGCGGTGCAGTGGAAGAGACGCTAGCAGCGGAAAAGGAGGAGGCAGCTGAGGAGGAGAGGGAGGAGGATGGAGTAGGAGGAGGAGAAGAAGAGTCAGGCCTGCATGCAATCCGTGGCGGTAAAACCAAATCTACACGGGTGCCACGGGTTACATGCTTGACGGCCGTCAGAAGGTTCACCCAGTGGGCAGTAAAACTGATATACCTTCCCTGCCCGTGTTTGCTAGACCACGTGTCTGTGGTCAGATGTATCTTGGCACCGACACTGTGTGCCAGAGATACATTCACTTGCCGCTGAACATGGCCATATAGCTCTGGGATGCCCTTCTCTGAGAAATACTTCCTTCCTGGGACCTTCCATTGTGGTGTTCCAATGGCCACAAATTTGCGAAAGGCCTCCGAGTCCACCAGTTTATATGGCAGTAGTTGGCGGGCTATGAGTTCTGACAAGCCAGCCGCCAACCGTTGGGCAAGAGGGTTATCCGGCGTCATCATTTTTTTACGCTCAAACATTAGGCCCACGGAAGCCTGCCTTTTTGCAGAAAAATGTGAGCTTGGCGTGATGGAAGGTGGAGTGGAGGACAATTGTGAGGAGAGAGGAGAAGGAGAAGTAGAAGACGAGGCTGGACGGTGAGAGCCTGCAGTGTGGCTTTGTGTGTTCCGTTGCTCCCACTGGGCTCGGTGATGGCTGCTCATGTGCCTTCTTAAGGCGGTCGTCCCTAGGTGAGTATTGGGCTTACCGCGACTAACGCGTTGACTGCAAAGATTGCAGATGGCAACGCTATTGTCAGCAGCGGACACGTTAAAAAAAGCCCACACTGCGGAGCCATGTGCCGGTGTCCTGGGAGCGCCAGATGTGACCGTACATGGTCGATGACTCGCTCCTGATACATTTGCAGTCTGCTTTGTCCCTGCTGTGCAATGTAAGTCATTGCTGCTTCTCCTCCCTATCTGCTGGTCCATATCTCCCTCTGAACTCCCCTCCTCTTCCTCTCTTGTGGGCACCCACGTGACATCACTAGACACGTCATCATCAACGTCACCTTCCCCACCGCTATAAGTAGAGTAGGCAGCAACACCGGGGACCAACCTCCTCCTTGGGCTGATCTGGGTACTGGCGTCAGACTGCTGAGTAGCGCTTGTTGCTACCTCCTCTTCCTGATCCAATACCAAGAGTGGCTGCGCATCAGAAATGTCCTCTTGATATGGATCGGAAAATAATTCCAGTGACTCAAGCGGAAGGTATGTGGTGGTGGTGGTGGTGGTCGTGTTGTTGGTGGTAGTGTCTTTGGGGGTGCACATAGCAGAGAGTGAAGAAGAGGGTGCAGATCGAGAGGATGAGGAGGGTGCAGAAGAGTAAGGCTGAGCGAGCCACTCAACCAAGTCTGGTGCATCCTTTAAAGTAATTGAACGCACCTTCTGCAACTTCCCACTTTGGCTCAAGCCTGTTGCTCCTGCCCTACCCCTACCACCCCTGCGGAAGGGCCTGCCTCTTCCTCTGCATGTCATTTTTTAAATGACCCTGTGACAAAACTCTTAGTCCCTATACCGCTGAAGGACTGCTGCAGTATAGGTGAGCGGTCAGCAGTGGTGCACGTCAACCCTATCTATTGTGGACCTATAGCGGTCCTTACAGAACAGCAGACTGTACCGCACTCAAGCCTATGTACCGTAGCACCCTATACCAAGTTACCAGTCCTTATAAGAACTTTTGTGGACCAAGCAGGTTGTGTATTAGTGTTTAGCAGACTGTACGTCAGTCCCTATACCGCTGAAGGACTGCTGCAGTATAGGGCAGCGGTCAGCAGTGGTGCACGTCAACCCTATCTATTGTGGACCGATAGCGGTCCTTACAGAACAGCAGACTGTACCGCACTCAAGCCTATGTACCGTAGCACCCTATACCAAGTTACCAGTCCTTATAAGAACTTTTGTGGACCAAGCAGGTTGTGTATTAGTGTTTAGCAGACTGTACGTCAGTCCCTATACCGCTGAAGGACTGCTGCAGTATAGGGCAGCGGTCAGCAGTGGTGCACGTCAACCCTATCTATTGTGGACCGATAGCGGTCCTTACAGAACAGCAGACTGTACCGCACTCAAGCCTATGTACCGTAGCACCCTATACCAAGTTACCAGTCCTTATAAGAACTTTTGTGGAACAAGCAGGTTGTGTGTTAGTGATTAGCAGACTGTACGTCAGTCCCTATACCAATGAAGGACTGCTGCAGTATAGGGCAGCGGTCAGCAGTAGTGCACGGCAACCCTATGTATTGTGGACCGATAGCGGTCCTTACAGAACAGCAGACTGTACTGCACTCAGGCCTATGTACCGTAGCACCCTATACCAAGTTACCAGTCCTTATAAGAACTTTTGTGGACCAAGCAGGTTGTGTGTTAGTGTTTAGCAGACTGTGCGTCAGTCCCTATACCGCTGAAGGACTGCTGCAGTATAGGGCAGCGGTCAGCAGTAGTGCACGGCAACCCTATGTATTGTGGACCGATAGCGGTCCTTACAGAACAGCAGACTGTAACGCACTCAGGCCTATGTACCGTAGCACCCTATACCAAGTTACCAGTCCTTATAAGAACTTTTGTGGACCAAGCAGGTTGTGTGTTAGTGATTAGCAGACTGTACGTCAGTCCCTATACCAATGAAGGACTGCTGCAGTATAGGGCAGCGGTCAGCAGTAGTGCACGGCAACCCTATGTATTGTGGACCGATAGCGGTCCTTACAGAACAGCAGACTGTAACGCACTCAGGCCTATGTACCGTAGCACCCTATACCAAGTTACCAGTCCTTATAAAAACTTTTGTGGACCAAGCAGGTTGTGTGTTAGTGTTTAGCAGACTGTGCGTCAGTCCCTATACCGCTGAAGGACTGCTGCAGTATAGGGCAGCGGTCAGCAGTGGTGCACGTCAACCCTATCTATTGTGGACCGATAGCGGTCCTTACAGAACAGCAGACTGTACCGCACTCAAGCCTATGTACCGTAGCACCCTATACCAAGTTACCAGTCCTTATAAGAACTTTTGTGGACCAAGCAGGTTGTGTATTAGTGTTTAGCAGACTGTACGTCAGTCCCTATACCGCTGAAGGACTGCTGCAGTATAGGGCAGCGGTCAGCAGTGGTGCACGTCAACCCTATCTATTGTGGACCGATAGCGGTCCTTACAGAACAGCAGACTGTACCGCACTCAAGCCTATGTACCGTAGCACCCTATACCAAGTTACCAGTCCTTATAAGAACTTTTGTGGAACAAGCAGGTTGTGTGTTAGTGATTAGCAGACTGTACGTCAGTCCCTATACCAATGAAGGACTGCTGCAGTATAGGGCAGCGGTCAGCAGTAGTGCACGGCAACCCTATGTATTGTGGACCGATAGCGGTCCTTACAGAACAGCAGACTGTACTGCACTCAGGCCTATGTACCGTAGCACCCTATACCAAGTTACCAGTCCTTATAAGAACTTTTGTGGACCAAGCAGGTTGTGTGTTAGTGTTTAGCAGACTGTGCGTCAGTCCCTATACCGCTGAAGGACTGCTGCAGTATAGGGCAGCGGTCAGCAGTAGTGCACGGCAACCCTATGTATTGTGGACCGATAGCGGTCCTTACAGAACAGCAGACTGTACTGCACTCAGGCCTATGTACCGTAGCACCCTATACCAAGTTACCAGTCCTTATAAGAACTTTTGTGGACCAAGCAGGTTGTGTGTTAGTGTTTAGCAGACTGTGCGTCAGTCCCTATACCGCTGAAGGACTGCTGCAGTATAGGGCAGCGGTCAGCAGTAGTGCACGGCAACCCTATGTATTGTGGACCGATAGCGGTCCTTACAGAACAGCAGACTGTAACGCACTCAGGCCTATGTACCGTAGCACCCTATACCAAGTTACCAGTCCTTATAAGAACTTTTGTGGACCAAGCAGGTTGTGTGTTAGTGATTAGCAGACTGTACGTCAGTCCCTATACCAATGAAGGACTGCTGCAGTATAGGGCAGCGGTCAGCAGTAGTGCACGGCAACCCTATGTATTGTGGACCGATAGCGGTCCTTACAGAACAGCAGACTGTAACGCACTCAGGCCTATGTACCGTAGCACCCTATACCAAGTTACCAGTCCTTATAAAAACTTTTGTGGACCAAGCAGGTTGTGTGTTAGTGTTTAGCAGACTGTGCGTCAGTCCCTATACCGCTGAAGGACTGCTGCAGTATAGGGCAGCGGTCAGCAGTGGTGCACGTCAACCCTATCTATTGTGGACCGATAGCGGTCCTTACAGAACAGCAGACTGTACCGCACTCAAGCCTATGTACCGTAGCACCCTATACCAAGTTACCAGTCCTTATAAGAACTTTTGTGGACCAAGCAGGTTGTGTATTAGTGTTTAGCAGACTGTACGTCAGTCCCTATACCGCTGAAGGACTGCTGCAGTATAGGGCAGCGGTCAGCAGTGGTGCACGTCAACCCTATCTATTGTGGACCGATAGCGGTCCTTACAGAACAGCAGACTGTACCGCACTCAAGCCTATGTACCGTAGCACCCTATACCAAGTTACCAGTCCTTATAAGAACTTTTGTGGAACAAGCAGGTTGTGTGTTAGTGATTAGCAGACTGTACGTCAGTCCCTATACCAATGAAGGACTGCTGCAGTATAGGGCAGCGGTCAGCAGTAGTGCACGGCAACCCTATGTATTGTGGACCGATAGCGGTCCTTACAGAACAGCAGACTGTAACGCACTCAGGCCTATGTACCGTAGCACCCTATACCAAGTTACCAGTCCTTATAAGAACTTTTGTGGACCAAGCAGGTTGTGTGTTAGTGATTAGCAGACTGTACGTCAGTCCCTATACCAATGAAGGACTGCTGCAGTATAGGGCAGCGGTCAGCAGTAGTGCACGGCAACCCTATGTATTGTGGACCGATAGCGGTCCTTACAGAACAGCAGACTGTACTGCACTCAGGCCTATGTACCGTAGCACCCTATACCAAGTTACCAGTCCTTATAAAAACTTTTGTGGACCAAGCAGGTTGTGTGTTAGTGTTTAGCAGACTGTGCGTCAGTCCCTATACCGCTGAAGGACTGCTGCAGTATAGGGCAGCGGTCAGCAGTAGTGCACGGCAACCCTATGTATTGTGGACCGATAGCGGTCCTTACAGAACAGCAGACTGTAACGCACTCAGGCCTATGTACCGTAGCACCCTATACCAAGTTACCAGTCCTTATAAGAACTTTTGTGGACCAAGCAGGTTGTGTGTTAGTGATTAGCAGACTGTACGTCAGTCCCTATACCAATGAAGGACTGCTGCAGTATAGGGCAGCGGTCAGCAGTAGTGCACGGCAACCCTATGTATTGTGGACCGATAGCGGTCCTTACAGAACAGCAGACTGTACCGCACCCAAGCCTATGTACCGTAGCACCCTAGACAGACCAAGTTACCAGTCCTGATAAAGAGCTTTGTGGAACAAGTGAGTTGTGAATGATTAGCAGACTGCAGCAGAAGGGCAGCAGTCAAGTATAATATTCTTTCTATATTTGGAAGAAAGAATATTATACGTGTACAAGCCTATTACCGTACCACTGATACCAGTCCTGAAAAGAACCTTTGTGGAACTAATAGTAACAGCAAGTCTTTAAAATTATCCTCACTGCCTGACACACTGCTTCCTGCCTGTCCCTATACAAATTGGCAAAAAAGAGTAGGCTGGAACGATTAGCTGGAACAGCTCTTTTGTGGACCTGATAGTAACAGCTAATGATGATGATGATGATGATGATGAAGAAAGACTAATCTGGCTGAGCTGTCCCTAAAATAGCAGCATACAGCGCTCTGTCCCTTTATCTAAACTGACAAAAGAAACTCAGGCTGCTGACCTAACACCTATACCAGTCCTGAAAAGAACTTTTGTGTACCAAATAGCTAGCGTTTTCTCTGTCCCTACTCCACACAGGATCCTTTCCCTACAGTGACAGAAGAAAGAATGTAAAATGGCCACCGGATCGGGTGTATTTATAGGTTAGGGGGAATGTCCAAGTGTCCATGAGCTGTCATGTCTCAATTGGTTGTCCTGTAACACATGATAAACGTGTCACGAAAGGTTAAAGTTCTTGTATACATTAAACACGTAAGTCCGCCGGGGCGAACGACGGAAAAAGGCGTTCGAACCCGCGGACGGCGAAAGTCGGAAATTCGCCGCGAAACGACCGCCGGGCGAACCGTTCGGCCATCACTAACCACCATTAGGCAGGGTGCCTTAAAATAGCGGCCCCCAACCTCCCCAGCACCGGGGACCGGCCTCATGGAAGACGACCCCTCCGTGGACCGAGAAGGGGGTTAGGTTGGGCGGCTGTCATCTTTATTTGTATCTGTTTTTATTTATTATGATTATGAGAAATTATTACTATTGTTATTATTGAAACAAAATATATATATTTTTTTAATTTTTTTGTTTCTGTTTGTTTGGCTAATGACATTAGCCCTATTTAATATTATTAATAATATTGAATTGAGCTCATGTAATTAGCCAAACAGATAGAAATACAAATTAAAAAAAAATATATATTTTGTTTCAATAATAATAATAATAATAATTTCTCATAATCATAATAAATAAATACAGATAGAAATAAAGATTAAACGCTATTTGTTTTAATAATAAAAATGTATCATATTTTTAATAATAATAATAATAATAATAATAATAATAAATAGGCTCATGAGAGCATCAAATACAAATATATAGATAGATAGATAGATAGATAGATAGATAGATAGATAGATAGATAGATAGATAGATAGATAGATAGATAGATAGATAGATAGATAGATAGATAGGTATATAGATCTCTCTCTCTTTCTAGATATATATATATATATATATAGAGAGAGAGAGAGCGAGAGAGAGAGAAAGAGAGAGATAGATAGATAGATAGATAGATATTTATTTATATATATATATATATATATATATATATATATATATATATATATATATATAGAGAGAGAGAGAGAGAGAGAGAGAGAGAGAGAGAGAGAGAGAGAGAGAGAGAGATTTATATATATATATATATATATATATATATATAGATAGATAGATATGGATATCTCTCTCTCTCTCTCTCTCTCTCTCTCTCTCTCTATATATATATATATATATATATACAGTGACTTGAAAAAGTATTCATACCTCCTTAACATTTTCCACATTTTGTCGTGTTTTGTCGTGTTGCAATATATATATATATATATATATATATATATAGATAGATAGATAGATCTCTCTCTCTCTCTTTCGATATATATAGATAGATAGATAGATAGATAGATAGATAGATAGATAGATAGATAGATAGATAGATAGATAGATAGATAGATAGATAGATATCTATAAATTTATATATCTATATAGATATATCTATATCTATATATACAGTGACTTGGAAAAGTATTCATACCTCCTTAAAATTTTCCACATTTTGTCGTGTTGCAATCAAAATTGTAAATGTATTTTATTGGGATTTTATGTGATGGACCAACACAAAGTGGCACATAATTGTGAAGTGGAAGGAAAGTGATAAATGGTGTTCAAAATTTGTTTACAAATAAATATCTGAAAAGTGTGGCGTGCATTTGTATTCAGCCCCCCTTTACTCTGATATCCCCCAACCAGGGTGGATAAAAATCAATGATTTAAAAAAAAAAAAATGATTTAAATCTTCATAAAATGCTTTTGGAGTAAAAATCTATCTAAAGATAGTTTTCTATATTTAAGATACATAAAAAAATTTGTTTATTCAGCATGAAATGGAGCTTAGTTATGTACAGCCTCAATGAGGCTGTATATTCTTCAATATAAAATTTTTGGGTAAACTCATTCAATGAATCCAAGCTCTGCAAGCTGAGATCACATGCTCTGCATTGATGCATTCACACAATTTCACAGTAACCATGAGATAAAACAAAGTTCAGGATTATTCCTTTATCCCATTGTTTTACAAATCTATGTACACTACAAACTGTATGATTGAATCAGTTCTGATATCGATGTTTTACTAACCTGACAGCTTATTATTCTAAATTGGAAACCTTCATTTTGTTTGCAAATAATAAAGATTCTAACTACCAGTAAGAATGAGTCTTTACATTTAAAGAGCACCTGTCATTTCAGATCCATCATGTCAGCGCCTGTTAGTGGGCATCCACTCACCTGCTGCCGCCACGTCCCTCACCTTGTTGTGTCACTGCCACATCACCAGCCATCCTAATAAGCACTTAAAGGGGTTGTAAACCCTCATGTTTTTTCACCTTGACACCATCCTATGCATTAAGGTGAAAAAAAAAAACACCTGGCAGTGTCTGACCGCCCAGCCTCTCCCGGTTTTACTTACCTGAGCCCTGGAACTTGTCCCATGGGGACGCGCTGTCTCTCTGCCTGGGGTTCTCAGCTCTTGATTGGATAGACTGATAGCAGCGCAGCCATTGGCTCCGCTGCTCTCAATCAAATCCAATGACGTGAGCACCAGGGGGCGGGGCCGAGTCCTGCATTCAGCCTCTATGAATGCAAATGCTGGGCTCAGTAGCACTCCCGCAAGGTAATCCCCTGGGAGAGCGCTTCTCCTAGGGGGGTTATTAGATGTGAGGAGGAGCCGTGAGAGCTACCAAGGGACCCCAGAAGAGCAGGTTCGGGGCCACTCTGTGCAAAACGAGCTGCACAGTGTAGGTAAGTATGATATGTTTGTTATTTAAAAAAAAAAACAACCCTTACAATCACTTTAATGACTGAGCCTCTTTCTGAGATTTGTTGTTTACAAGTTAAAAACAGTTTTTTTTTGCTTGAAAATTACTTAGAACCCCCAAAAATTATATACTTTTTTTTCTAACACCCTAGAGAATAAAATGGTGGTCATTGCAATACTTTATGTCACAGCGTATTTAAGTAGCGGTCCTACAAGCTCACTTTTTTTGGAAAAAATATACTTTTTTTGAATTAAAAAATAAGACAACATTAAAGTTAGCACAATTTTTTTTTTAATATTGTGAAAGCTAATGCTACACCGAGTAAATTAATACCTAACATGTCAAAATTGCATCCGGTCATGGAATGGCAACAAACTTAAAAATTATATATATAAATATATATAGAGAGATATATATATATATATATATATATATATATATATATATATATATATATCTATATATATAGAGATATATATATATATATATATATATATATATATATATAGATATATATATATATACAGTGACTTTAAAAAGTATTCATACTTGTCATGTTGCAATCAAAATGTATTTTATGTCACGCTTCAAAATTGCATCCGGTCATGGAATAGGAACAAACTTTTACCCTTAAAAATCTCCATATGCGATGTTAAAAAAATTCTACAGGTTGCATGTTTTTAGTTACAGAGGAGGTCTAGGGCTAGAATTATTGCTCTCGTTCTATCAATCGCGGCGATACCTCACATGTGTGGTTTGAATACAGTTTTCACCACGGTTTGAACTCACGCATGTGGTTGCTTCTGCACATAAGCTCGGTGGGACAGGGAGCATTTTAAAAAAATTGTAAATTCGCAGAGAAAACGGAGCTGGAACCGCACATGTGTGAACCCAGCCTAAACCTTTTTCTGACATTTGTTGGTTTCAAGATAAAATCTTTTTTTTTTTTTGCTAGAAAATTACTTAGAACCCCCAAACATATCCCAAATCGTGGGTTCCTGACCCATCATCTCCGAGGAAGCAGAGCCGATGCTTCCTGTATAGTGCCGGTGTCCTATCATATACCGTCCCCCATCGGATAGTGTCCGCTGTGTACTGCGCATGCGCAGTACACAGCACACACAGATTCTGAAAATAACCGAAGATTAACGGTGCATGCACAGTACGGGGTGGACACTATATGATGGCAGGACACTATATGGCAGAACACCGGCTCCTTCACAGGCGGAGTGATACCAAATGTGCTCCGCCTGTGACAGGAAGCATCGGCTCTGCCCTCTACTGCAGCTGCATGCTTCTGTCACAATTATACTCGGGATGGCGGGTCGGGACACAGGAACCCACAATCTGGGACAGCAGCCACCAGTATCAGTACCAGCCACCTGTACCAGCCAGTAGTACTAGTTTCAACCAACAGTACCAGCCAACAGTACCAGCCATCAGTACCAGTACCAGCCAGCAGTACAAGTATCAGCCAGTAGTACCAGTCATCAGTACCAGTACCAGCCAGCAGTACCAGTATCAGCCAGTAGTACCAGTCATCAGTACCAGTACATGCCAGCAGTACCAGTGTCAACCAGCAGTACCAGTACCAACCAACAGTACCAGTACCAGCCAACAGTACCAGTACCAACAGTACCAGTACCAGCCAGCAGTACCACTACCAACCAGCAGTACCAGTACAAGCCAGAAGTACCAGTACCAACCAGCAGTACAAGTGCCAGCCATCAGTACCAGTACCAACCAGCCAGTAGTACAAGTCATCAGTACCAGTACCTGCCAGAAGTACCCGCCAGCAGTACCAATACCAACCATCCATACCAGTCATCAGTACCAGCCAGCAGTATAAACCAGCAGTACCAGCCAGAAGTACCAGTACCAAACAGCAGTACCAGTATCAGTCATCAGTACCAGTACCAACCAGCAGTACCAGCCAGTATACCAGTCATCAGTACCAGTACCTGCCAGAAGTACCCACCAGCAGTACCAGTACCAACCATCCATATCAGTCATCAGTACCAGCCAGCAGTACCAGTACCCTCCAGCAGTACTAGTACCACCATCCATACCAGTCATCATTACCAGCCAGCAGTATAAACCAGCAGTACCAGTACCAGCCAGAAGTACCAGTACCAGCAGTACCAGCCAGTAGTACCAGTAATCAGTACCAGTACCTGTCAGAAGTACCCGCCAGCAGTACCAACCATCCATACCAGTCATCAGTACCAGCCTGCAGTACCAGCCAGAAGTACCTGCCAGCAGTACTAGTACCACCATCCGTACCAGTCATCAGTACCAGCCAGCAGTATAAACCAGCAGTACCATTACCAGCCACCAGTATCAGTACCAGCCAGGGCTCGAGTCCTGCGGGAACGCATGGGAATGGCGTTCCCGTACTATTCCCACAGCGGGAACGCCGTTCCCATTAGCTGCCTGAGGGCTGAGGCTATGCAGCGCGTAGTTCGCCGCCGCTCCTCAGCCGCCGAGTGACTGGTTGCTAGGCAGGGGCCGCTCCGCATCTAGCAACCGGTCACATGACTTCGGCCGTGCACGTGGGCACGCACTGGCGCGAATCAGTGGGCAGGCTGACACATGCTGCGCGCCTGCTTGGATCCGGAGTTCCGGACTGTGCCCCCCCCTCCTCCCCTCTACCCAGTGCCAGTCAGTCCTGGCCTCCTGGGGCCACACGCTGCACTTTTCCAGTTTACTTCTCCTTCTCTACCAGGTTAGTCACTAGTGTGTAAGTTGTACTCTGCAATACCCTGCCAATACTCATCAATACTCTGCAATACCCTGCCAATACTCATCAATACTCTGCAATACCCTGCCAATACTCATCAATACTCTGCAATACCCTATCAGTATCAATACTCTGCAATACTCTGCGAATACTCTGCAATACCCTATCAATACTCTGCAATACCCTGCCAATACTCTGCAATACCCTGCAATACCCTATCAGTATTAATACTCTGCGAATACTCTGCAATACCTTATCAATACTCTGCAATACCCTGCCAATACTCTGCAATACCCTATCAATACTCTGAGATACCCTATCAATACTCTGCAATACCCTATCAATACTCTGCAATACCCTGCCAATACTCTGCAATACCCTATCAATACTCTGCAATACCCTGCCAATACTCATCAATACTCTGCAATACCCTGCCAATACTCATCAATACTCTGCAATACCCTATCAGTATCAATACTCTGCAATACTCTGCGAATACTCTGTAATACCCTATCAATACTCTGCAATACCCTATCAATACTCTGCAATACCCTGCCAATACTCTGCAATACCCTATCAATACTCTGCGATACCCTATCAATACTCTGCGATACCCTGCCAATACTCTGCAATACCCTATCAGTATCAATACTCTGCAATACCCTGCCAATACTCTGCAATACCCTATCAATACTCTGCAATACCATATCAATACTCTGCAATACCCTGCCAATACTCTGCAATACCCTGCCAATACTCTGCAATACCCTATCAATACTCTGCAATACCCTGCCAATACTCTGCAATACCCTGTCAAAACTCTGCAATACCCTGCCAATACTCTGCACTACCCTATCAATACTCTGCAATACCCCGCCAATGCTCTGCAATACATACCCTGCCAATACTCTGCAATACATACCCTGCCAATACTCTGCAATACCCTATCAATACTCTGCAATACCCTGCCAATACATACCCTGCCGATGCTCTGCAATACCCTGCCAATACTCTGCAATACATACACTATCAATACTCTGCAATACCCTGTCAATACTCTGCAATACATACCCTATCAATACTCTGCAATACCCTGCCAATACTCTGCAATACATACCCTATCAATACTCTGCAATACCCTGCCAATACTCTGCAATACATACCCTATCAATACTCTGCAATACCCTGCCAATACTCTGCAATAAATACCCTATCAATACTCTGCAATACCCTGCCAATACTCTGCAATACATACCCTGCCAATACTCTGCAATACCCTGCCAATACTCTGCAATACCCTGCCAATAGTCTGCAATACCCTGCCAATACTCTGCAATACCCTATCAATACTCTACAATACATACCCTATCAATACTCTGCAATACATACCCTGCCAATACTCTGCAATACCCTATCAATACTCTGCAATACCCTGCCAATACATACCCTGCCAATACTCTACAATACTCTGCCAATACTCTACAATACATACCCTGACAATACTCTGCAATAACCTGCCAATACTCTGCAATAACCTATCAATACTCTGCAATACTGTGCCAATACTCTGCAATACCCTATCAATACTCTGCTATACCCTGCCAATACATACCCTGCCAATACTCTGCAATACCCTGCCAATACTCTGCAATACCCTGCCAATAGTCTGCAATACCCTGCCAATACTCTGCAATACCCTATCAATACTCTACAATACATACCCTGCCAATACTCTGCAATACATACCCTATCAATACTCTGCAATACCCTGCCAATACTCTGCAATACATACCCTATCAATACTCTGCAATACCCTGCCAATACTCTGCAATAAATACCCTATCAATACTCTGCAATACCCTGCCAATACTCTGCAATACATACCCTGCCAATACTCTGCAATACCCTGCCAATACTCTGCAATACCCTGCCAATAGTCTGCAATACCCTGCCAATACTCTGCAATACCCTATCAATACTCTACAATACATACCCTATCAATACTCTGCAATACATACCCTGCCAATACTCTGCAATACCCTATCAATACTCTGCAATACCCTGCCAATACATACCCTGCCAATACTCTACAATACTCTGCCAATACTCTACAATACATACCCTGCCAATACTCTGCAATAACCTGCCAATACTCTGCAATAACCTATCAATATTCTGCAATACTGTGCCAATACTCTGCAATACCCTGCCAATACTCTGCAATACCCTATCAATACTCTGCAATACCCTGCCAATACATACCCTGCCAATACTCTGCAATACCCTGCCAATACTCTGCAATACCCTATCAATACTCTACAATACATACCCTATCAATACTCTGCAATACCCTGCCAATACTCTGCAATACATACCCTGCCAATACTCTGCAATACCCTATCAATACTCTGCAATACCCTGCCAATACATACCCTGCTGATGCTCTGCAATACTCTGCCAATACTCTTCAATACATACCCTGCCAATACTCTGCAATACCCTGCCAATACTCTGCAATACTCTGCCAATACTCTTCAATACATACCCTGCCAATACTCTGCAATACCCTATCAATACTCTGCAATACCCTGCCGATACTCTTCAATACTTTGCCAATACTTATTCCTGTTTGTGGGATATTTTCTAATGGGCTGTGTAACAGAATTTGGAACAGGGTGTATTTGTGGTAGAAATTCCCTGCGAGGGAAAGATCATCACCCATTGTGTTGATTGTTTTGTTTGACACGTTATTTTGTTTTTGTAAACTGGCACTTTACAATAAATGTTGTACTGTATTTTCTGTGAAGTATATATGCATATGAGCGTACCTTTTTTTTTTTTTTTTGGTGGGGGAATGGATCTTGGGTGGGAGTTCCCACACTTTTTTTCCCAGGACTTGACCCCTGGTACCAGCCATCAGTACCAGTAGCTGCCAACAGTACCAGTACCAGCCAGCAGTGCCAGTACCCACCAGCAGTACTAGCCATCATTATCAGCCAGCAGTACCAGTACCCACCAGCAGTACTAGCCATCATTATCAGTCAGCAGTACCAGTACCAGCCAACAGTACCTGCCAGCAGTACCAGCACCTGTCAGCAGTACCCACCGGCAGTACCAGTCAGCTGCAGGAATCCTGAGGAAGAAGTGAAGATTGAGGTCAGCTGAGGAGCAGGTAAACCGCTGGGCATCAGTGTGAAAGCAGCCTTAGGCCCCTTTCACATGATCGGTCCGATCGGATCTGCCTGTCTGTTTTTCAGGTGGACTCAGTCTGACTCTCCATTCACTTCTATAGAGCGGCAGATGTAAACAGACTCATGTCCGTTTACACCCGCCTATCTGCAATCCGAACTCCTTAAAAAAAAAAAACAGAAGAGGATCTGTCCCCTCCTCTCAGGGCGGATCGGGGGGCCCTTATGGTAGAACGGGTTGCATCCATGTCCTATCTACATATGCAGAGTGGACACAGACCTGCCATCCCCCCATTTACGCTCATTGTGGCCCGCGATCAGTCACCAAGTCTATAAAGTGGCCCTCGCTCCTCAAAAGGTTGGGCACCCCTGCTTTAATGAATTAAAAAAAAAACTAACCAGTAAAGTTAGCCCAATTTTTTTTGTATAATGTGAAAAATTTTACGCTGCGCAAATCGTGATCTTTTTATTCTAAGCAAAAAAAATAGCGATTCTCATTTTGGCCGGAATCGCGCAGCTCTAAAACTAAATAAAAAGCAATAGTCCATTAAAAGATAAACAATACCAGCTCTTGCTGCAACAATCTTCTTCAATACAGAGAGATTCCTCCCACGGAACTATTTTCCCCACTAGATGTCTGATGGCCAGCACCCTTCAAACCACTTCCTCTGAGCCCGGGTTGTCCTGGACCCGCACAAATGTTTTCCCCTGTCTAACCCCCCCCCCTCCAACCTAACCGAGCAAACTCCCAAGTAAATAGTGTCACAGAAGCGATGCCAGTCCAGGTAATGTGCGTTAGGCATTGTTTACATCTGTTTATCAGTTATTATTTAGCGGCCCGGGTGACGATCGCAGAAAACGTCTTTATAGGAGTCGCAGAATATATTACCAAAACTTTTCACGTTGACTCTCACATATGTAGGTGACAAACATCCATGCGGGACATGACTAGTTCATACCTCATTGTTAAATCGCATTTATCACCTTTTTTACAAGATATGCTAATTGAATTCCACGTAGTTAAAAATCAGGTCACTGATCCAATTAGGCGCAGACAAGGGTACAGCGGACTGAGATTGTAAAGATCAAAAACAAGCAGAACTCAAGGCAAAAGTAACAAAATAAAAGTGAATAGTGTATTTACAGATAAAATAGCAAAACACATTTGCTTCAATGTTCATTTTCAATCTGCACATTTTCCTTGCAGTGCTTTTTTAGGCCTCTAGATGTCCTCGGTTTTGATGGCCAGCATCATTTCATCCACTCGCTCCCAGCCCAGCCTGTAATTGGACAGGAAAAGCAGCACAGTGATGAGATCATCTCTCCATCGCTCTACTGTCTCCTCCTATCAGCGTGCTTCTTGTCAACACAAGAACTGATTGGCTCCTTGTGCTGCTTCTTCCTCTCCCACTCAAGCCCTGCTGTACAGGAACTGTAAGCCCTTGTACACACGGTCAGAAATTCCGACGGAAAATGTCTGATCGGACCGCATTGTCGGATAATCCGACCGTGTGTGGGCTCCATCGGACTTGTTCCGTCGGAATGTCCGACCAACAAAGTTTTAGAGTTGGATATAAAATTTTCCAACAACATGATCCGATCTGACTTTGTCCGATCGTTTGTAGAGAATTCCGATCGGACAAAGTGCCACGCATGCTCAGATCAAATTATGAGACCAAAGCTATTGGCTACTAGCCACAACGTAGTCCTGTCGCAACGAACGAACGTCATCGCATTGCGGCGATTGGTGGTGTGGTGTGTCAGTCTGACACACCGCTACACTGATCTCCGTAAAGAGCCTCTGATGGAGGCCCTTTACCATGTGATCAGCCGTGTCCAATCACGGCTGATCACGATGTAAACAGGAAAAGCCGGTGATCGGCTTTTCCTCACTCATGTCTGACAGACGTGAGTAGGGGAGAGCCGATAGGTGGCTCTCCTGACGGGGGGGGGGAGTTTGCGCTGATTGTTTAGCACAGCCCCCCCTCAGATGCCCACACTAGACCACCAGGGAAGCCGCCTGGACCACCAGGAAAGTGGGCAACATGTGGTATGTATCCCATGGCCATCCACATGTGAAAATTATGCTCAATCTCTGCCAGTCAGTGTCCACTAATGGGCACTGACTGGCACCATCATGTAGCAAAATAAAAACAGTGATGCCCAGCAATGCCACCCATCAGTGTCAACAGTGCCACCCATCAGTGTCCAGCAGTGCCACCTATCAGTGCCCACCCATACCTATCAGTGCCCACCTATCAGTGCCCATCAGTGCCCATCCATGCCACCTATCAGTGCCACCCATAAGTACCCATCAGTGCCACTCATCAGTGTCCAGCAGTGCCACCTAACAGCGCCCATCCGTGCCTATCAGTGCCCACCTATCTGTGCCCATCCATGCCACCTCAGTGCCACCCATAAGTACCCATCAGTGCCACCCATAAGTACCCATCAGTGCCGCCTATGAGTGCCCATCAGTGCCACCTATGAGTGCCCATCAGTGATACATACCAGTGCAACCTATCAGTGCCACCTATCAGTGCTACCTATCAGTGCCCATCATCAGTGCCTGTCAGTGCCACCTCATCAGTACCCCCTCATTGGTGCCACCTCATCGGTGCCAATCAGTGCCGCCTTATCAGTGCCCATCATTGAAGAAGAAAACGTACTTATTTACAAAAAATGTTAACAGAAACAAAGAAAAACGTGTTTTTTTTTTCAAAACTTTTGGTCGTTTTTTTTTTATCTGTTGCGCAAAAAATAAAAACCCCAGTGGTGATCAAATACCACCAAAAGAAAGCTCTATTTGTGGGAACAAAATGATAAAAAATGTGTTTGGGTACAGTGTAGCATGACCGCGCAATTGTCATTCAAAGTGTGACAGCGTTGAAAATTGGCCTGGGCAGGAAGGTGTCTGAGTGCCCCCCGATATTGAAGTGGTTAAGCTAATTATATTTTCCTTGAAAACATTATTAAACCCAGAACCCCAAAAAATGAATATATTGCAGCTTACCAATCATTAGATGTGATAGCTGCATTTTTCTTTTTTTTAGGCTGTTTTCACCTGGTGATCTGCTCACTAACACACCTCTTGTATTA
Source organism: Lithobates pipiens (assembly GCF_037356315.1). NCBI lineage: Eukaryota > Metazoa > Chordata > Amphibia > Anura > Ranidae > Lithobates > Lithobates pipiens. Next base: position 23,300,115 of record NW_027507791.1, read on the forward strand.
GAGTGCCCCCACCCTAGATGAAGGAGAACAGGGGGCACCTTTGGATAGCAGCAATGACAGTCTAGAGGCAGGGGAGTGTTAGAGTGTCAATGGACCTGCATCAAAAACGCAAGTACCGCGTTTTTACCGCGATTTTGCCGCGATTTGCGGGGGGGGGGGGGGTTTCATTTTGTTCACTGTATATAGCTGGTTGCTAAGCAACCACAGCGTAAAAAAAACGCAAAATGCAGCAAAATCGCAGTAAAAATGCGTGACCAAAAACGCGACAAGCACCGCAAAAAGCACTGCAAAAACGCTCAAAAGCAACATGCATACATGTCAATCGAGCCTTAGCCCTTGTACACACGGTTGGACATTCCGACGGATAATAAGACCGTGTGTGGTGCTTCGTCTGACTTTTTTCCGTCGGGATGTCCGACCAACAAAGTTTGAGAGCTGGATATAAATTTTTCCGACAACGTGATCCAATCGAACTTTGTCTGATTGTTTGTAGAGAATTCCGATCGGACAAAGTGCCACGTATGCTCAGATCAAATTCCTACATCAAAGCTATTCGCTACTAACCTGAACGTAGTCCCGTCGTAACGAAATAACGTCATCACGTTCCGAACAATCGGATTTTCCGACAACTTTGTCCGACCGTGTGTATGCAACACCAGTTTCGGACAAAATCTGTCGGATTCTGTTGTCGGAATGTCCGACTGTGTGTACAAGGGCTTAAAGTGCACTTGCAGTGCAAAGTGGATTTGCCTTTAGTAAATAACCCCCGTTGTGTTTTTTTTTCAAAATCATTGCTCGTTTTTTATTTATAGCGCACAAAATAAAAAAACACAGAGGCGATCAAATACCACCAAAAGCAAGCTCTATTTGTGGGGGGGGGACATCAATTTTGTTTGGGAGCCACGTCGCACGCCCGCGCAATCATCAGTTAAAGCGACGCAGTGCCGAATCGCAAAAAAACGGCCTGGTCATTCAGCAGCCAAATCTTCCGGGGCTGAAGTGGTTACCGCTTTAACTATAATCGCTACAATGTTTGCATCCCTTGGCCCGTGTCCCAGCTGCTGCAGACGTTTAAAGGTTTTAGACCCCTTTCACACCAGGGCGTTTTGCAGGCGCTATAGCGTAAGCCCCTGTACACACGGTCGGAGATATCGACAACCAAATCTGTCGGATTTTGTCCGCCGGATCTTGTCCGAAACTGTTGCATACACACGGTCGGACTAAGTTGTCGAAAAATCCGATCTTTCAGAACGTGATGACGTAATTTCGTTACGATGGGACTATGTTCAGGCTAGTAGCCAATAGCTTTGATGTAGGAATTTGATCTGAGCATGCGTGGCACTTGGTCCGATCAAAATTCTCTACACATGATCGGAGTATGTCTGATCGAACCAGTTGATCGGGAAATATTTCCAACAAGTTGGAAAATTGGGTCCAACGGATATTCGGACGGAATCAGTCCGATGCATACCACACACAGTTGGATTATCCGACGACACGGTCCGATAGGACACATTCCGACGGATTCTCCGACCGTGTGTACAAGGGCTTAGAAATAGCGCCTGCAATCCGCCCTAAAAAATCTGCATCATTGTCTGTAGTGTGAAAGCCCCGAGGGCTTTCACACTGGAGCGGTGCGCTGGCAGGACATCAGGGAAAAGTCCTGCCAGCAGCTTCTTTGGAGCGGTGAAGGAGCGTTGTGTTTGCCGCTCCTCCACCGCTGCTCCCCATTGAAATCAATGGGGCAGTGCTGTAATACCGCCGGCAAAATGCCGCTATTGCGGCATATTGCCGGCGGTTTTAACCCTTTCTCGGCCGCTAGCGGGGGGGTAAAAGCTCCCCGCTAGCGGCCGAAATGCGCCGCAAATCCGGCGGTAAAACGGCGCTATGGGAGGCGTGGTGTGAAAGGGGTCTTACTGCTTATATCCCTCAAGGGTTAGTTGTTGTAAACCTCCAGGAAGGGGTTAAAAATCCCAGTATACAGAATGCATTAGTATATGAAGCCACCCTTCTGCTGGAACGTAGACAGGTCCTGGAAGACGTATGAGACATCCAGGTGCGGTCAATGCCCCCCCGGGGTCTGTAGACACCAGTTCCTTGAGTGTTTTCGTCCTCGAAAAAAAAAAAAAATCTCCCTTTTCCAGCCTCCCCCTCCAAAACGGAATCAATGGCGCCGCACAGCAAGAACACCGCGGCACAATAACTCAAGGCTTCCTTCGCCACTAATTGAAATAAGAATGCAGAAAGCCTGCACCAGGGCCACGGAGGAGGCAATCCATAACTCTGTCCCTTCCCATACAGCAGAATTATCATCGCTAAGGGGGTGACAATTTGTAGGCTGCAGCCAATTTCCTGCATTGTTAGGCTGATCTGGAAAAGTGCCTAATTTCTTGGTGGCATTCAGACGGCGGTCCCCAACGTGCTGGAAGAAAGTTTCCTTGCCGTACATGTGAGTACGGAGGGTCCCAGAGCAAAGCCTAAGCCCAGACTGATTCCGTTTTTCATACGCCGCAGATGGTCCCCGAGTATAGTCTAATTTGTATTGTACGCAAGTTAATGAGGTCACACTGAAGATACGGCGAGGTACGGCAGGCAGAGCCTTCGCCCGGGTCTTCGGAGAGATCTGCGCATTACAAGAGCGAGATGGCGACCTGGGGACATATTTGTAGCGCGTTGGAGGAAGACTGATGCTTCACAGGCCCAGAGTGATCCTAGGAGGTGCTCTTTATTTTAGTCAGCTAAAATTCATAGAAAGTGCTGTAGTTCAGATCAAATGTTTTAAAAGTGGCTCAGAAGCCAAAACTTTTTCTTTACCTTTATGCATAACACGGAAGGGTTTGAAGCCCTGCCAGGTTTTTTTTTTTTACCATGGTGTCCCCAAAGAGTAGGTTGCAAGTGACTGGCTTCCCCACTCCTGCACAGCCAGGCAACAAGCGTTTTTCGCGTTCATCCAGGCACAAGGAACAGTCTTTGAGCTTGTTTTTGTTGTATATTAGCGTAGCAGCGTGCTACTAGCAGTCGTGAAGGTAAATTCTAGTCTGGCCCAGGGCTAAGCCTGAGCCATGGAATCTTGGTGAAAGTTACTAGAGTTCAGGGCTGGATGACTCATCCTGCCTGGTGCCTCCCCCTGGTTCTAGAATGTTGGAGAATACTCTAGAAATTAGTGGGCGTAGGCTAGGAGGGTTGTCCTGCATATTTAGGGACCCTTAACCAATCACCAGGAAGTGGGTCTGCCAGGGAACTAAGGAGCCTTTAAGCAGACATGAGCCATGCCAGCCAGGGGCCGAATGGAAGATGGAAAAGCAGTGCTGAGGGAGTCTGTTTGGTGGCCCTTGAGGAGGAGGAGTTTTACCAGTGGCAGCTTGTGTTTTTTTGTTTGGGGGGCGGCAAACAACAACCCCCCTATGCAGAACCCCCCCTCCTCGCTGTCTGCCGGTCCTCCTCCATCTAGGCGGTGGGCACATTGGGCAGTGACAGGGATGGGGGCATCTGCAGACACATCGGGCAGCGGCAGGGAACAGCGGACATCAGACTGCAGCGGGCATCGGCTCCTGTGTCTTCTCCTCCTCGCTTCCAATGTGCGCCTCCTCCCTTCCTTCTAGGCATCCAATAGGATCACCTGTCGTTTAAGCCGGGTGTCGTTTAAGTTGGGTGATTGGCTGGGAGGAGGATTGGTGTTGCAACAGTGATCGGACACTTTTAACACTTTTTTGGTACCATTGACATTTACATAGCAAACAGTGCTATAAAAATGCACGGATTACTTTGTACATGTCACTGGCAGGGAAGGAGTTAACACCAGGGGCGATCAAAGGGTTAAATGTTCCCTAGGGAGGTGCTTTCTAACTGTGGGGGGAGGGGACTGACAGGGAGTAGAGAGAGATCGCTGTTCCTGATCACTAGGAACAGACAATCTCTCTCTACTCCCCTAACAGAACGGGGATCTGCTTTGTTTACATAGGCAGATCCTCATTCTGCCTCTCTGTGGAGTTATCGTGGGTGGCCGGTGGACATGTGTATCAACTTCAGCGTCACAGCGGCCTGCGCGCATCCCCTATAGCGCTTACGCCAATTCACGAAAGGGGAGCCAACCTGCCGCCATATAATGACGGCGGCTAGTCAGCAAGGTGTTAAACAGTGCTAAAGAGCCGCTACAAGGAGCAACAGTTTAGTGCTAATGCAGTCGCAACCCCAGTGTGAAAGGGGTCTTAGTGTCCAGGTTTAAAGGGATGAGGTGGCAACCCTACGCTCAGGGCCGTACTTATGCAGCAGCTGAAAAAAAAGGAAACAGAGTGTTGCATTTAGCATTTGGCTTCGCCGCCGAAAGTGACCCCTTCAGTGTACGGAGCTACACCGCGACTGCCATACAACTAAGTTTGTCTCCTCATCCCTTTAAACCCGAACACATATTAATTACACAGGTTCTGAGGCTGATTAAGGTCGGGTTCACACTGGTACGACAAACACTCCGACATTGGGAGCTCATGACGCGTGACGCGTGAAAATCAATGTTTCCCTATGGGAGTCGTCTTAACTGGTCCGACACAAGTCGGTCTGACTTTGAAAATGCTCCCTGTACTACTTTGGTCGGACTTTGATCCTACTTCAGCCCATTGACTCATTGAAGTCGGATCAAATCCAGATCGCCGTCTTGCATGATCCGACTTTGGCATGCGACTTGTGCTCTGATGATCTTGAAGGGGAACTCCACGCCAAATTTTAAATAAAAAACCGCCATGGGTTCCCCCTCCAAGAGAATACCAGGCCCTTGTGTCTGGTATGGATTTTAAAGGGAACCCCCCTATGCTGAAAAAAAAATGGGTGGTGACTTCATAAGGGGCAGGGTCACCAGATGACATCACCTGGTGACCACGCCCCATGCCTATATAAGTCATTGCGTACCGCGCACATGGCATACAGCGTGAGCGAAGACGACAGAGAAGACCGGGCCAACTCTAGCAAAAGAGCAGGCAAAAGAGCAGAAGAGAGTGGAGGAGCCTGGCAGAAGGCATTGGAAAGCAGGAGAAGAACCGTAGAGCACAGATAAGTCGAAGAGACCCCCGAAGTCGGAAGAAGACCCCCGGAGCTGCCTAATAAATTACTTTAAAAACCTGTCTAGTGTGTTTTTTTTATTGACACTTTTTTTCCCCAGGTGAATAGGTAATGGTACGATGTACCCCATACTCATTCGCATAGAGTTATTAACCACTTAACAACCGCCCTATAGCCGAATGACGGCTACAGGGCGGTTTCTTAATTCTGGGAGGCCGTCATATGACGTCCTCCCAGAATTCCGCTCTCGCGCGCCCCCAGGGGCGCACACTCGAGAGCATCCGTGACCGCCGGGTCCTAGTCGGTGATACCCTGCAATACCCAGCCATAGACACCCCCCCCCCCCCTCCCGCTGCCCTCCGGTGCTTCTACCGACTCGCCAATACGATCAAATCCAGAATTTTTTTTTTTTTCAGGCTTCCCAGCTTAGAGGTGAGATGTGGGGTCTTATTGACCCCATATCTCACTGTAAAGAGGACCTGTCATGCCATATTCCTATTACAAGGGATGTTTACATTCCTTGTAATAGGAATAAAAGTGATCAAAAAATTTATTTTTGGGGAAAAAATGTCAAACTAAAATAAATAAATAAACAATATATATATTTTTTTTTAAAGCGCCCCTGTCCCCATGTGCTCGCATGCAGAAGCGAACGCATACGTAAGTCCCGCCCACATATGAAAACGGTGTTCAAACCACACAAGTGAGGAATCGCTGCGAACGTTAGAGCGAGAGCAATAATTCTAGCCCTAGACCTCCTCTGTAACTCAAAACATATAACCAGTAAAAAAAAATTAAATCGTCACCTATGGGGATTTTTAAGTAGCGACGTTTGGCGCTATTCCACGAGCGTGTGCAATTTTGAAGAGTGGCATGTTAGGTATCGATTTACTCAGCATAACTTCATCTTTCACTTTATGCAAAAATTGGCCTAACTTTACTGTGTTTTTTTTTTAAGCACAAAACAGTTTTTTTTCCAAAAAAAAGCATTCGAAAAATTGCTGCGCAAATACCGTGCGAGATAAAAAGTTGCAATGACCACCATTGTATTCTCCAGGGTGTTTGCTAAAAAAACATATATAATGTTTTGGGGTTCTAAGTAATTTTCTAGCAAATAAATGATGATTTTTACATGTAGGAGAGAAATGTCAGAATTGTCATGGGTGCTCCAGAACGCCTGATGGCGCTCCCTGCATGTTGGGCCTCTGTATGTGGCCACGCTGTGTAAAAGTCTCACACCTGTGGTATCGCCGTACACGGGAGTAATAGCAGAATGTGTTTTGGGGTGTAATTTGTTGTATGCATATGCTGTGTGAGAAATAAACTGATAATATGACAATTTTGTGAAAAAAAAAAAAGTAAAAAAAATCTTGATTTTGCAAAGAATTGTGGGAAAAAATGACAACTTCAAAAAACTCATCATGCCTCTTACTAAATACCTTGGAATGTCTTCTTTCCAAAAAGGGGTCATTTGGGGGGTATTTGTACTTTTCTGGCATGTTGGGGTCTCAAGAATTGAAATAGACCGTCAGTCCTTCAGGTGTGATCAATTTTCAGATATTGGCACCATAGCTTGAGGACTCTATAACTTTCACAAAGACCAAATAATATCCACCAATTTGTACTTATTTTTACCAAAGATATGTAGTAGTATAAATTTTGGCCAAAATTTATGAAGAAAAAATTACTAATCTGCTAAATTTTATAACAGAAACAAAGAAAAATTCATTTTTTTACAGAATTTTCTGTATTTTTTCTTTTATAGCACAAAAAATAAAAAACCCAGCGGTGATTAAATACCACCAAAAGAAAGCTCTATTTGTGTGAAAAAAAGGACAAAAATTTCATATAGGTCCAGTGTTGCATGACTGAGTAATTGTCATTCAAAATGTGAGAGCACCGAAAGCTAAAAATTGGTCTGGTTATTAAGGGTGTTTAGGTGCCCAGTGGTCAAGTGGTTAAAGGGGGCTGCTGAGTTTCGATGAGCCCCCCCGCCCTCAGACCCCGACAACCAACGGCCATGGTTGTTGAAAAGAGGCCCTTGTCCTCAAAATGTGGACAAGGTGCTTTGGGGTGGGGGCCACAGGGCGCCCCGCTGCCCCAAAGCACCTTCCCCCCCATGTTGAGGACATGTGGCCTGGTAGGGTTTAGAAGGGGGGGGCGCTCGCTCATCCCCACCCCTCTTCCTGACCGGCCAGGCTGCATGCTCAGATAAGGGTCTGGTATGGATTTGTGGGGACCCCCACACAGTTTTTTCGGCCTGGGGGGTTCCCTTTAAAATCCATACCAGACCCAAGGCCCTGGTATGCTCTTGGGGGGGGGGGGGACCTGTGCCGGTTTGTTATTTAAAATTTGGTGTGGAGTTCCCCCTCAAGATTCATACTAAACAGTCCCTGCTATTGGTGTAGGGTTGCCACCTCATCCCTTTAAACCTGCGGTGGTTCGCTTTTCAGAGTTGTTTTCGAGAGGTGGCGTCTGTTTTAACTTTATAAATGCCACACCCCTGTTGTATGTAGGGTTGCCACCGCATCCCTTTAAGACCGAACACATATTAATTACACAGGTTCTGTGGGTGATTGAGGTGGTAACTAAACTCACTTAATGCCTTATCTGCATTAAGGCCGGGTTCACACTGGTGCAACGCGACACTTGTCCTACTTTGGATCCGACTTTGCCCTGCGACTTGAAGCCGACATACATCCGACTTTCAATGAACAGGGATCCGACTTGGATCCCGCCAATATAGAGTTGCCACCTCATCCCTTTAAACCTGAACACATATGAATTATAAAGGTTCTGAGGCTAATTAAATGCAGATAAGGCGCCAAGAAGTTTAATTACCACTGTAATCAGCCTCAAAACCTGTGTAATTCATATATGTTTGGGTTTAAAGGGATGAGGTGGCAACTCTATATTGGCGGGATCCAAGTCGGATCCATGTTCATAGAAAGTCGGATGTATGTCGGCTTCAATTCGCAGGGCAAAGTTAGATCCAAAGTAGGACAAGTGTCGCGTTGCACCAGTGTGAACCCGACCTTAAAGTGGTTGTATACCCACATTTTTAACTTTTACCTACAGGAAAGCCTATAATAAGGCTTACCTGTAGGTAAAAAAAAATATCTCCTAAACCTGTACGGTTTAGGAGATATTCCCCTCGGTATGCGGCGCTGACTGCAGCGGCGCATGCGCACAAGGGGTTTCTCGCCGTCAAAATCCGTCAGCAGCCGAGCGGCCGGACTGAAATCTCCCGTGCGCATGCGCGGGAGTGACGATATCGCGGCTCCGGCCACTCACAGCGCTGGAGCCGCGATACCCGGAAGAAACGCCGAGGGAGCATGTCAGCTCCCTCGGCGTGGATCGGGCCAGATGTCGGGGCCTCGTTCTAAGGTAAGTATTTCATAATGAGCTAGTATGTGGTGCATACTAGCTCATTATGCCTTTTGCTTTGCAGGTTTAAAAAAAAAAAAATGTGCGGGTTTACTACCGCTTTAATGCAGATAAGGCATTAAGTGAGTTTAGTTACAACCTCAATCACCCACAGAACCTGTGTAATTAATATGTGTTCGGTCTTAAAGGAATGCGGTGGCAACCCTACATACAACAGGGGTGTGGCATTTATAAAGTTAAAACAGACGCCACCTCTCGAAAACAACTCTGAAAAGCGAACCACCGCAGATCGCTTTTCTAAGGGGAAGCGAGGGCTGCCGTATGTACGAACGAGCCCGTGGAGGCTCACCAGGGTAAGGGCAATATTATAGATTTATTCAATAAGTGCTCTGAAATGGAAACACTCAGGCTGAGTTCTGCATGCTATTCATTTAGTATAGCCATGCAGCATTTTAGTGGAGTCAGAGATATTCGGCGTCTGACCACACAGCTCCGCTCCCCAGGAAGTCGCCTCCTGACATCATTAAAAAGCCAAAACCATCAACACCTATTAAGCTATTAAGTGTAAGCCCCAGACAATTGCTTGTGTATTATGTGGTATAATATGACCTCTCCCCTCCCTGCTGTTTAATCACCGCAGTCCCCGGCAGGTGTTGTGTAAAGGGAGGGGATGAATCAGGACTGGGAACATTCATACACACCTGTGTGTTGCTTAAGTCCGGTGTCATGCATTGTCCTTTAATATGGCACTGCCCTATTCTATGGCGAGGGAGAGAGCATTCCCTTTTTATTATGGGCTGGGCTGACGCTCACAACAAAAGTGACCTTCATGGAAGTCTTAACTTTTTTTTTCTTTTTTTTTGTGGCTTTCCTGTTCCTACAAGCTGCAATCATCATTCCTGGAATGGGAAAGGCTATTGCCGGCTGGGCAGTGACTTCAACCAGACAATTCATTTCTGATCTGAATCATCCTTCTCACACTCCAACCAGTAAAAACCCGACTTTTTACAGATTGCTCATGAGAATCTATGGTCAGCTTTAATGGGCTTTATCTAATGGCATAGCTCCCAACTGTCCCTGATTTGGAGCAATGTCCCTCATTCCTCCTCATTTGTCCCTCATTGTGGTCTGATCTGTATATATGTATATAAACTACACTTTTTATCTATCAAAAAGTGTTTCCCGGTGCCAATGGCGGTGTGTCCATATGGGCACATGGGTGCCTCTCTCCTACCACCCCTCTAGCACCAATAGATTCATGCATTGCATGGATCTATCTATGGCCACCGCTGCCACCCCCTATTCAGGCGCCTGGCCCCTTTTCGGATGCAGGGCGCTTGAATTGCAGTGGGGGGGGGGTTATTTTTTGAAGCTCCTGATTAGAGCCATAGGCTCTAATAGGCATCAAAAAATAGGTGAGCTGCGAGGGCGCTCGCAGGCCACTCAGCTGTGTGTTAGAAAAGCGAATGAATATTCACTTTCCTAACACTAAACCGTCTCTCCGCCAATCAGGTGCTCAGATCTGTTACCCTGTGGCAGCAATTGATGGTCACAGTGGGAGCATTTGATATGGCACAATGGCTGTGTTTAATGTGCACAGTGGCTGCATTTTATGGGGCACAGTGGCAGCAATTGATGGGTACAGTGGCTGCATTTGATGGCACAGTGACTTTGTTTGATGGCACAGTGGTGGCAATTGATGAGGTACACAGTGGCTGCATTTGATGGCACAGTGACTTTGTTTGATGACACAGTGGCTGCATTTGATGGCACAGTGGCTGCGTTCGATGGGCACAGTGGCTGCGTTCGATAGGCACAGTGGCTGCGTTCGATGGGCACAGTGGCTGTGTTTGATGGGCACAGTGGCTGCGTTCGATGGGCACAGTGGCTGCGTTTGATGGGCACAGTGGCTGCGTTCGATGGGCACAGTGGTTGCGTTTGATGGCGCAGTGGCTGCGTTTGATGGCGCAGTGGCTCAACTGATGGCACAGTGAGGCTGCAATTGATGTGGTTTTTTTTTTTCGAATTTTTCAGTTTGTTTACATCTTCCCCAAAAATTTTGAGCACCAGCCGCCCCTGCCCAGTGCTAAACCTTTCATCTGATTTTTTAATTGTTGCATTTCTTACCACTATTATTCCCTTATTTTTATTTTTTTTCTGTCCTAATTTGTTTTAGGTATTTTTTCTTTATTTTATTTTTATTATTTATTTATTTATTTACAAACACTTTTTTTCCCTCTCTGCAAGGAAAGAGGAAGATACAATGTATCTTTTTTTCCTCATTCACAGAAAAAGGAAAAACACAGGGGGCGGGCTTCACAGTGGCTGATCACTATGGTAGCCAATCGAGGCTACCACTGCAATCAGGTGACCCGGAATCAGAAGAGCCGGGTCCTGATTGTTAGTACGTGGCACGGGGCTCTGGGTGAGACCCCGGTCTTTGTGAAGGGAGCACGCTGTACGGCATGCTCACAGCACAAAGGGGGATACGCATATATATATATGCGGCCCCATGAAAAAAATCCCACTTCCGTGAGGCTGCATATATATGTTACGTTGGTGGGCAGGGGTTAATACAGGTACTTATAGCGCTGTCAATTTACACAGCACTTTACATTACATTTACATATTGTACATTGACATCAGTCCCTGCTCTAGGGCCACAGATGGGGGGGGGGCACCGGTCCTCCTGTAGGGAGGGGGATCGGTGCAGCGGGGCAATTACAGGAAGGATGCACTGTTCTGCTCTCCCTGCAGCAGCTGAAAGCTGGTTTCTCCCCTTCTCCCTCCCTTAGATGTTCAGCTGCTGGATGGAGAGACACATGGGAGGGGATTAAAACTGGAGAGCGCGAAATCTGGTGCAGCTCTGCATAGAAACCAATCAGCTTCCAGGTTTTGATGTCAAAGAATGATTGAACAAGCTGAAGTTAAAAGCTGATTGGCTACCATGCACCAGATTCTAAAGCCTAGTACACACTACTTTTTTTTTTTCAACCTGAAAAAAACGAACAGCTCAGAAGGAGCCGCTGTGAAAACAATTTTCAACAAAATTAACTATTTTCAACAAAATCCTGGACCCAGTGCCAGAACAAATTCCACCACTTAGAACAAGGGAGCCAGCACTGGGCACCCAGGGCACCTGCCTTGCATCTCTGACAGGCCCCTAGCGCTGTGACCTCCCCCTCCACAGCATCCGGCATCTCTCCCTGTCGGCCGCATGTAAAAATAATATACATCAGAGCTGAGGTAAGCTAGGTTCCTCCTCGGCTCTGACGTATTTCATACACAAGAGGAGGAGCCATAAGAAGGAACGTGGGGGGGGGGGGGGGTGGTCAGGGCTGTCTTAAATATTGATTGGGCCCTGGGCAAAAAATTTCTTAGGGCCCCCCCTTCCCCCATGCAATTTCGCTCTCTACCTTTTCTAAGACATACAATAAATAGCAGCTAGACTTAAAATCAGTTTACTGTATCAGATCAGGCAGCGATTGCGATTGGTTGCCAGAGGTTACAGCATATCATTACTGCTTACTGACTGGTTGCTAGAGGTTACAGCACTCCTTAAGGCTCACTGATTAGTTGCTAGAGGTTACAGCACATTTCTGCTTGTTGATTGGCTGCTAGAGATTACTGTACAGTAATACTGCTCACTGGTTGCTATAGTTTACAGCACATCTTCTCCTCACTGCAGGGGGGCATGATATACCTATGAATGCTGCCTTTATTTACATATCAATGCCGTTGGCCTCAGCTATTTACATATGCATGTCACTGCTATTTACATATGAATGCAAGTATTTACATGTAAACACAGGGTTCGCAGGTGAGTCATCTGTACACAACAATAGGGCAGGGCTGGGCAGCACAGGACTAAAACTTCAAGGGACAAGGGAATATAAACTGGGATAGTTGGCAAGTATGAGGCAGCTGTTTTGGGCACCAAAACAATGACAGGGCCCAGGGCAGCTGCCCCTTTTGCCCTGCCTTAAAGATGGCCCTGATGGTGGTCCCTATCAGATAGGCTGTATAGGGACCACATGATTTCTAACAGCAGCCCTGCCTACCTGTAATCCTAACATCGATGCCGCGTACACATGACCGTTTTTCTCGTCGGAATAAACGCTGAATCTTTTTCCGATGGAATTCCACTGAAGCTGTCTTTCGTACACGCGATCACACCAAATTCTGACCATCAAGAACGCGGTGACATACAACACGTACAACGGGGCTAGAAAAAGGAAGTTCAATACCCAGTAGCCAATAACTTCTGTCTCGTACTTGCTTCAGAGCATCCGTCGGAGCAGCATACAGACGAGCGGTTTTCCCTGATAGCAATTGGTTCCATCGGAAATATTTAGAACATGTTCTCTTTCTAGGTCCATCAGAATTTTCGAAAAAAAAAGTCTGATGAGGCATACACACGATCGGAATAAAAGGTTGAAAAGCTTCCTTTGGACTTTTGCCCTGTATAAACGGTCGGACATTCCGACAACAAAATCCATCAAATTTTTTCAGACGGATTTTGGCCGAAACTTGTCTTGCATACACACGGTCGCACAAAGTTGTCGGAAAAGTCAGATTTATTGCTAAACTTAATATAGTTGTTTCATTAACCACTTAAGGACCGCCTTCTGCACATTTACATTGGCAGAATGGGCACGGCTGGGCACAAGCACGTACAGGTACGTTGCTCTTTAAGTGCCCAGGCCGTGGGTCGTGACCCGGTCCTGAGCTCCGTGACCGTGGCCGCGGGACCAGTGCACCCGAATGCTGCTGGTGTCCCATGATCGGGTCACAGAGCTGAAGAACGAGTAGAGGTCTGTGTAAACAAACCTCTCCCCTGTGCTTCCTACTGAGCCTGTCACCGATCGTCTCTTCCCTGTTATAGGAAAGATGATCAGTGACATCAGACGCCAAGCCACACCCCCTACAGTTAAAAAAACACACACACACACACACACACACGTCACACTTAACCCCTCCCTGCCCCCTAGTGGTTAACTCCTTCACTGCCAGTGTCATTTACACAGGAATCAGTGGATTTAAATAGCACTGATTGCTGTATAAATGACAGTGGTCCCAAAAATGTGTCAAAAATGTCCGATGTGTCCGCCATAATGTCACAGTCACAATAAAAATCGCTGATCGGCGCCATTACTAGTAAAAAAAAAATGTTAATAAAAATGCTATTAAACTATCCCCTTTGTAAACGCTATAACTTTTGTGCAAACCAATCAATAATCGCTAATTGCGATTTTTTTTTTTACCAAAAATATGTAGAAGAATACGTATTGGCCTAAACTGAGGAAAAAAAATGTTTTTTTGGGGATATTTATTATAACAAAAAGTAAAAAATATAAACATTTTTTTCAAAATTGTCGCTCTATTTTTGTTTATAGCGCAAAAAATAAAAACCACAGAGGTGGCACGACCTGAGTAAGCATCTTTAAGTGATAGGTCCACATTAGTTATGTGTTTGCTAACCAGTTGTGCCTCTGTATAGCAATGGCAGCACTTTGTGTTTATGATGTTTCTCTGACGTTTGTATGTCTTGCATTTTTTCAATAAAATCTTTTATGGAAAAAAAACCAAAAAGGTGATCAAATACCACCAAAAGAAAGCTCTATTTGTGGGGGGGGGGGAAAAGTACGCCAATTTTGTTTGGGAGCCACGTCGCACCACCACGCAATTGTCAGTTAAAGCGACGCAGTGCCGAATCGCAAAAGGGGGCCTGGTCCTTTGGCTGCAAATTGGTCCGGGGCTTAAGTGGTTAAAGCCACTGATCAGTTTGAAATCTGCCTTGGAAGTTTAAATCTGATTGGTGATACACCCAGCATGGAGAGAAGAAGTTACAGATCACAAAAAGTGTGGTAAGGAAGCCCATCGCCCTCCGTGCGAGGAGCTCTTTGAAACGTGGCTTCAGCCGGTTACAGAAAATTTTGATAAATTGGATTCCCCGTCTTTAGCGATTTTGTTTACTCCGAGATCCTACCAGCGTTTTTTGTTTGGTGCATAGAGTTGCTTTTTTGAAAAGAAAACAAAATGGAAGCTCTTTGAGTTTCACGTCTCCTGTTTACGGAGCGTTGAACCAGTTAATCCGCTTACATGACAGGTCCAGACTGAACACAGCTCTTTAGCCTTCGAAAATGTTGCTTTAGGGATCTGAGCATAATCATAATGCCATACAGCAATTGACTAATTACTGTAAATGCTGGTCAGGACTTGCTAGCTTTAATAAGCTGTTGCAAAGTTTTCATTGTGGTCATTGAGCCAAGCCAAGGCTGTGCCCAAGGAACAGAAAGTCCTTCTGAACTTCCAAACAGGGAGCTGCTGAGATTGAGAAACCAAGGATGACATGATCAGGCTAAGAAAATATGTACTGCAAGTGAGTTTATGGAGTTACGTAACCACAGCGTGAACAGACAAGCATTCAATCCCTGGCTGTCGTGACCAGCTATGGGCAATAGAGAATGTTGAAGATAAACTACAGCCATGAAAAATTCTGGAAAATTGGTAGCTTTTATTATAATTCTGACATTCATTGTCTGCACTCTAATGCCCGGATTTTCCTAAGGAAAAATGTGCGATCGGATCCTGTTGTCGGGAAAATCCGTTCGCGTGTGGGCTCCATGTTTACGATGCACAAAGTTTGAGAGCAATCGAAAATTTTCCGACAACAAAATCCGAACATTTAAATTCCGATCGTGTGTAGACAATTCCGACGGACAAAGTGCCGCGCATGCTGAGAATAGACTAATGCCGCGTACACGCGAGCGGACAATCCGACGGACTTTGCAGCTGAGGTCCTCCGGCCTTTCCAACGAATGGACTTGGCCACTAGGGATGAGCCGAACACCCCCCCCCCCGTTCAGTTCGCACCAGAACTTTCGAACGGACCTAAAATTCGTACGAACGTTAGAACCCCATTGAAGTCTATGGGACTCGAACGTTCAAAATAAAAAGTGCTCTTTTCAAAGGCTAATATGCAAGATGCTGTCCTAATAAGGGTTTGGGGACCCGGCTCCTGCCCCAGGGGACATGGATCAATGCAAAATTTTTTTTTTTAAATGCCCGTTTTTCGGGAGCAGTGATTTTAATGACGAAAAAAAAAAAAAAGTGAAATATTCCTTGAAATATCGTGCCTGAGGGGTGTCTATGGTATGCCTGTATTACAGAAACAGAACAACATCAGCAATAAGGGGTAGCTTCAGTTGTATACTGTGCAGGAGGCACACAACTCCCACTGTAACTGCTGCAGATTCCTGTATTACAGAAACAGAACAACACCAGCAATAAGGGGTAGCTTCAGGTGTATACTGTGCAGGAGGCACACAACACCCATTGTAACTGCTGCAGATGCCTGTATTACAGAAACAGAACAACACCAGCAGTAAAGGGTAGATACAGGTGTATACTGTGCAGGAGGCACACAACACAACCCCTTTAACATCGCTAGGTTCCCAAGCAAAAATATCTTGCTATGCCTATCTTGCTCTTTCCGTGCACGCCAACGCACTACACAAGGCCGCTGCACTGGCGGCCTTATATAGTGTGGGGCAAGTACTAAACCCCCCTGAGCTATAATTGACCACAGGCACTACCGGCGCTGTCATTGGCCAAGCATGCGGGGTCACAGTGCATGCTTGGCCAATCATGAGCCAGCAATACACTGCAACAGCGTAGTGCATTGTGGGCCGTTCGCGCCACACAAATATGGTGTGAACAGTCCACAAAGCTCTGAATTCGCCGAACAGGCGAACGGCCTGTCTTCAAGTCGAACATTGAGCTCATCCCTATTGGCCACACACGATCACTCCAAAAGTCCAATAGATTCGAACGTGATGACGTAGAATAAGGAAGTTCATAGCCAGCCAATAGCTGCCCGTGGCGTCAGTTTTAGTCCATCAGACTAGCACACAGACGACCGGATTTTTTCGACTGGACTCGAGTCCGTCGGAAAGATTTGAAGCAAGTTTTATTTCTAGGTCCATCGGATTTTTGGGAAGAAAAAATCCGCTGGGGCCCACACACCAGAATTGGATGGGATTCCAGTCCGCCGGACCAAGTCCGTTGAAAAGTCCGGTCGTATGTACGCGGCATTAGAGACGAAAGCTATTGGCTACTGACCTCTTTATAGTCCCATCGTACGTGTTATACGTTACCGTGTTCTGAGCGATCTGATTTTCCAACAACTTTGTGAGACCGTGTGCACGCAAGACAAGTTTGGGCCAACATCCGTCAGAAAAAATCCGACGGATTTTGTTGTCGGAATGTCCGACCGTGTGTATGGGGCATTAAAGCTTTTTTGATCCAGAGTTGGGAAAACTTCTCAGCATAAGCACAGAACGTACATGAAGGTTGTTTCTTCATAAAGTAGATATATTTGGCTTTGTATTAAGCGCTGCACAATCTGTTGGCGCTATATAAATCCTGTATGATAATAATAATTTATTGATCACCAATCATAGGCATAAGTAGAACCTTCAAGACCCCAGTGCAAGAAACCATAAAGGACCCCAGTCGCAAGTGTGACCTTTGCGGCCCTGGTAGTTCCACCACTGGTGTCAGTAGTTTTTCATTTTTGTTATTTTATTTTATTTATTTTTTTACTTTTTTTTTATTTATTTTTTACTATTTTATATTTTGTTACTTTTAATTTTTTTTTTAGAAGCCCCATTGGGGGGCTTTTGTGAAATATCCAAGGTCTAAACAGACCTCTGATGTTTCACCTGTGGAACAGAAAAAAAGGAGATTGAAGACACGGCCCTCAATCTCCATCTCTGCAGCCTCAGCTGCACAGAATGAATAAACAGAAATATATCTGTACATAGCTACCCTGTTATTTACAAACTGAAGCATAGTAAACACAGTTTACTATGCCTCTGTTATGAATGAGCAGAGTCAGTGAACAGTAAGGCATTAAGACAAGGAAGGGGACGCTCTCCATTATGATAGACTCCCCGCAGCAGCTGGCAGGAGAGGGGAGTGGGGAACTCAGCAGCACTGATGGGGGAGGTGGGGTGGGGGAGAGCACAGGCATCCGATCATAGCAGGAGGTGAATAGGAAGGGCAGTGGGGTGCCATATAGAGAAACGATTCCCCTGAAAGGCTTTAGGAGGAAAATCCTTCACATTCTGGTGCTGGATGCCGTGATGGATGGGTGGATACTAGTGATATTAAGGAGCTGCTCTGCTTGTTAACTTAATTCCTGGGATTATCCGCTGTATCTCAGGACCATTTGCTTTGCCCCAGTGTCTCCTGCAGGTTGGGTGCTTTCAGCTCCAACCGCCCATCAATGCTAGGGGTTTTGGTCTATCTTTGTCATCTCGCTGGTTTCTCTGCCCTTTCTGTCGGAGTGAACAGCCATCGGTAACACCCACCCTGGTTCTCTGTCGTGTTTTTAATTACAAATCTGATGTTTATTCAACACACTGTTCTGAATATATTACCTCTAAGCCCTTGTACACATGGTCGGAGATTCCGACGACCAAATCCGTCGAAGTAATTCCGACGGATTAATTCTGGAAGAGGTCCGGAAGTGATGTTGCATACACACGGTCGGACTAAGTTGTCGGAAAATCCGATTGTACATAACGTGATGACGTTATTTCGTTACTACGGGACTACGTTCAGGCTAGTAGCCAATAGCTTTGGTCTAGGAATTTGACCTGAGCATGCGTGGCACTTTGTCCGTCGGAGTAGGCTACACATGATCGGAGCATGTTGTCGGAAAATATTTCCGGCAAGTTGGAAAAGTTGGTCCGACGGATATTCCGACGGAAACAGTCTGATGGAGACCACACACAGTTGTAATATCCAACAAAACGCTCCGATAGGAAACATTCCGATGGAATCTCCAACCGTGTGTACAAGGGCTTAGAATTGTACATACCCCCTGAAGAAGGAGATTCGGACTCTCTGAAACGCGTAGGATATTTCAAGTAACCAATATATATACAGATCACCAGTGTATTTATGCATTCCGTGTTTTATGTATTTTCTTAATCTTTTCAATAAAAAAAACTTTTTTGTATCTTTAAAATTTGATATTTACTGTACGTGCCTTAAAAGTCCGCCACTAGGGGTATTCTTAAATTCTGGTTAGGAGGAAAATGGAGGTGATCGGTTCCTCTATATGCCACCCCTCCTATCCAGGTATACAGGGGGGTGTTACAGGCCCCCTGGAGAAAGGGGACATGCCACATTTGCATCCCCTGTGACCCCTGTACATACGCCCCTGTCACCAATATAACAGAAAACGCCCTCAATGCTTTCTCATAGCACTTCTTCAGGAAGTGGTATAAGACACTTTTAACAAGCTGCCATGAACATTATATTCTTGGAGGTATATGTAACTGGAACATGATTTGGCATTTCTGGAAGATTGGTCAATGTAGTGAAAACTTTAGTTCAATGTTTCTAAATGTAAAATAATGCACCTAGGGAAGAAGAATCCCTTGAGAGAGTATACTATTGGGGGCACAGTGTTGGCCAGAACTAGAGAGCAAAATGAGCAAATATGTAATAAAAAAAAGATCGAAAATAAAGAAAGAAAATAAATTCACTCTATATAAATAATAAAATATTAATAATAGTGATGATAATAATTTTATATATATATATATATATATATATATATATATATATATATATATATCTCATAAAAGTGAGTACACCCCTCACATTCAAATTTCTGTAAATATTTTATTATATCTTTTTAATGTGACAACACTGAACTAATGTTGAGTGTACAGCTTGCATAACAGTGTAAATTTGCTGTCCCCTCAAAATAACTCACCACACAGACATTAATGTCTAAACCGCTGGCAACAAAAGTGAGCACACCCCTAAGTGAAAATGTCCAAATTGTCAAAATTGGGCCCAATTAGTCATTTTCCCTCCTCGGTGTCATGTGACTCGTTAGTGTTACAAGGTCCCAGGTGTGAATGGGGAGCAGGTGTGGTAAATTTGGTGTTATCGCTCTCACTCTCTCATACTGGTCAATGAAAGTTCAATATGGCACCTCATGACAAAGAACTCTCTGATGATTGGCACTCTGGTGTAGTGGTTAGCCCTCTTGCCTAGCAGTAACAAGGGTTGCTGGTTCAAATCCCAACCTCTACACTACCTGCCTGGAGTTTGCATGCTCTCCCTGCGCTTGCGTGGCTTTCCTCTGGGTGCTCTGGTTTCCTTCCACATTCCAAAGACATGCTAGGAGGTTTATTGGCTTTTTCACCTTAATGCATAAGATCAGATTTTCTGACAACAAATGTTGGATGTGAGCTTGTTGGCGGAAAGTCCGACTGTGTGTACGCTCCATCGAACATTTGTTGTCGGACTTTCCGCCAACAGGCTCACATCCGACCGTGTGTACGCTCCATCAAACATTTGTTGTCGGACTTTCCGCCGACAGATGTTGGCTAGCGGCTTCTCAAATTTTCCGCCAACAAATTTTTGTCGTCTGACTTTCCGATCGTGTTCACACAAGTCCGTCCGACAAAAGTCCATGCATGCTCGGAATCAAGTACGAGCCGGAGATAAAACTGGCGCTCGTAATGGAGATATGTATGTACGTCTTGCACGTCACTACGTTCGTAATTGTTGGCCAACATTTGTGTGACCGTGTGTATGCAACACAAGTTGGAGCCAACACCCTTCGAACAAAAATTTACGGTTTTGTTATCAGATAGTCAGATCGTGTGTACGGGACATATGAATTCTGTGCAAAACACTACCAGTGCTGGTCTCCCAGCTCTAGGATATCAGCATCAATTGATGTAACAAAGGATGAAAAAAAGGGAAAATGGATATTTAATTAGTATTAACAAAAAAAGCAGTTAATTAGTGCTTATTAAATGTTATTTGGTGATTACATCTAATGTGTATCCTTTTTATTCTACTACCCAAGTAGTATAAAAAACACTACAAAGTTCCCTGAAAGGTGACTTATCTATAGGTCAAGACTGTGATATTTGTACACAGGGGCGGACTGACCATTCAGCCACTCGGCCGCTGCCCGAGGGCCCCGGGCCACTAGGGGGCCCCATCAGGGTTGCCAGCCTCAGTAAAACCAGGGACAGTATGTAAAAATCTGTGGGGTTTTTTTTTTACATCTGTCTCTGAAATGTCCCTTACCGACATCCTTTTGGTCTAAAACTCCTGAGATTATAGCTGCCCCACCTCTCCAGTACCTTCTCAGTGGTGTGTGTGTTTTTGTATACTGTGTGGCCCCATAATCTCTGATTGCCTGGGGGCCCCATAATCTCCTATTGCCCGGGGTCCCCATAATCTCCTATTGCCCGGTGGCCCCATAATATCCTATTGCCCGGGGGCCCCATGAGTTGTCACTCCGCCGCTGTTTGTACATTACACCTAAGCTAAGACCAAGTCTCCTGACCAGGAGGTCATAGGTACCCTTCAATAAACACTACTGCCCATAGTATCCTAATTCCACCACGGGTCTTCAGTAAACTGAAAAATGAATGAAACATTCCCTCCATTTCTATTTTTTTTTACACCATTGTTTATAAATACGCCACACAGCCATTTATAGGAAATCTAAAATTAAAAAAAAAAAATATTTTGTTAGCTTCATAACTTTTTTTTTTATTTAAACAAAAATCAGCCCATCAGCAACAAAAGATGTACAGTTGTGGAATAAAGATGTAAAGAAAAATTTGGACTCAAATGTTGGACCGTCCCTCCTAAAGAGGGATAACCGGGAATTATGCCAAAGCGTTCTATGTTAAAATGCCTAAATAAGGATTATTCTGCTCTTGCATAATACAAAACTGTTAATATTTTACAAGAACGGCAAATGAAAGGTTGGAGAAACAGTCACGAAAATAACTCAAGTATTTATACCCTTGTAACCACCACATTAATAGATAATTAATAAAAATGACATCAAATAACATTACTGAACTCTATTCATGAGCAATCAAAAGAACGTCCTGTGAAGATACAGATAGCCATAGGTGCTGCATGCTCTCGTACAATGTTAATCCAATATGCCTCCGATTATTGCATCATTATTAAATGCCCAGATGCCACTCTTCTAAAATCTTTTTCTCGGCATAGAAAATTAATTATGGTGGCTTTGCGCAACGACTGGTGTTAGATATCACAACAGGGTCAAGGGAGCACCATTTTTTTTCCTTGACTCTTGGCCACCCAACGGCACAACAGCTCTTCGAAATGGGTGACATCTGTGGAAGAACCTTCACCTTCTTAGTAAAAAGTCATAGAAAACATGTCTTTTTAATTAAGAACTAGATTAAGGACATAATTATGTTCCGTTTATTTGTTTCTCCTCTGCACACACTTTCTGGTGTTACTTAGAAGAAACTCATTTACTGCGTCTGTGTAATCTATTACATGGAGGCCAGAATGAAAATAAAGAGTTTTCACGAGGAAGAAAACTGAGGCCTGTTTATAAACCAAGGCAAGTTTATTGAAATGGATCATAATGGGCAGTAATAAATGGTGGAGGTGTGCATGGGATATAGGACTGGTTTGATAAAAAGACAAGTGCTACTTCTAAACCACTTGTGGACCACTCATCGCACATATATTGGGGCAGGGTGGGCGCTCTACGCCAGATCACATACCTAGTATGTGATCCGTCACTTCCCGGTCTGCAGTGCTTATGCGTGCCACCGGTGACCCGCTCCCGCTGTGCGATAAGTAGATATTCGCCAGCACACCAAAGGATCATCAATTTCGTACAAACGTTTTTTACTCAAGAAAGAAAATCACATCAGAAAATGGTGTAGTGCAAGGTTTTGGAGCCATGCAGGACCCCTTCATCAAGCATATGGTGATCACACAAAGTGGGAGCCCAGCGGCGGGTAAAGTGGACTCGATGTCCGCTGGCATCAACTGATTGTTCAGTACACAGGCAGAAAGGTGATCTGCCTATGTAAACGAGGCGAAGATTCGCAGTCCAAGGACCACGGCTATGGAACGCTCTACCCACGAACATCCGCAATGGAAGAAAACCATCGGGCCTTCATAAAAAAAATCTCAAAACCTACCTCTTCTAAGAAGCAGGACAACACAGGATGGACCAAGCGACTTGAGGCGATTCAGTTCGCATTTGCAGCGCTATACAAATCATTCATTCATTCATTCAGATTGTTGTTCTGTGAGAAGGGAAGGCATTGATCCTGGGTTGCTGCAAAGCAGGGACACAGATCTTTGTCTTCCCTTAGTAAAAACACCTCCCCCACAGTACATAAGCTCTGGCTAGGAACAATTGTAACCCCTTGATTAACCCCTTCCCAGCCAGTGTCATTAGTACAGTGACAGTGAATATATTTTAGTTAGTGTGCAATTTGCCTGCCGCATTATCACAGTCCCACTAAAAGTCGCTGGTTAAAAAAAAAAAATGAAAAAAAAAAAAAATAACTAAAAACGATTCCACAGTCTGTAGACACTATAATGCCATGTACACACGACCGGACTTTTTGACGGACTGAATTCCCTCTGATTTTTTGACAGACTAAATTCCGTCTGATTTTTTGACGGACTGAATTCCGTCTGACTTTTCAACTTACTTTTGACAGACTTCCGTCAAATCGGACTTGTCTACACACAATCACACCAAAGTCCGACTGATTCGACCGTGATGACCGTACTGAAACATGTTCTAAATCTAAAGCCCGTCTCATTTTTCGACACCAAAGGTCGATGAAGCCCACACACGATCGAATTGTCTGACGGATTCATTCCATTGGACCTTTGCTGTCGAAAAGTCAGACCGTTCTTACACGCATTACTTTTGTGAAAACCAATCAATATACGCTTATTGGGATTTTTTTCACTGAAAATATGTGGCAGAATACATATTGGCTTAAATTGATAAAAAAATTCGATTTTTTACTTTTTTTTTTATTGGATATGTATTATAGCAGAAAGTAAAAAAAAAAATTGTTTTTTTTTTTTCAAAATTGTTGTTCTTTTTCTGTTTATAGTGCAAAAAATAAAAACCACAGAGGTAATCGAATACCACCAAAAGAAAGTTTTATTTGTGGGTAAAAACTGACATAAATTTTATTTGGGTAAAGTGTTGCACGTCCGTGCAATTATCAGTTAAAATAACGCAGTGCCGTATTGCAAAAAATGGCCTGGTTAGGAAGGGGGTAAATCTTCCAGAAGTCAAGTGGTTAAAGCCATTTTTTTTTTAAATTTTAAACATAATTAGAACTTCTGTCTTTGCTACCACTTGTGTCCTCATTGAGGAGGTTCACATTTTGTTCTTGTCTTAATGATACTCTTTCTCTTGGGTAGTATAGGAAGGTCCTTCTTTCAGTGTCCCGGTGATGTGGACCCTTCTGATCAGCTGTAAGAAGAGTCCATTGGCAATGTCCTTCAGACCTTAAGGTCTTAAAGAGGAAGTAAACCCTTATGGGTTTACTTCCTCTTTGATTCCCTGCAAAGGTAAAGCATAATGGACTACTATGCATCGCATCGCATAGTAGTCCATTATGTGTCACTTACCTGGCACAGGAGCCAGTGAAGTCACCGCTGTCCCCTGTAGTTCCGAGCGTCCATCTTCTTGGTGGGTCTCGCAGCTCCGCCGCTGTCATTCACCGGAGCAGTGATGACGTCATGCGCACGGGAGCCGACACTCACGGCATATCGCCACGATCTACGGCTTACCCAGTGCGCCTACGCACCGCTGTCTATGGCACATGCACCGTAGACAGCAGTGGCTGTCTTCAGGTAAATATCTCCTAAACCGTATAGGTTTAGGAGATATTTCTTGGACCTACAGGTAAGCCTTAATCTAGGCTTAGCTAAAGATAAAAGTGGTTTGTAAGGGTTTACAACCACTTTAAGTCTCCTTACTGCCCCTAGCGTAAGGTCTCCTTATTGGCCTTGAGATTTTAAGGCCAATTGAAGGTCTTGGTGGCTTTACAGCAGCATGTAGTGATATAGGCAACAAGTGCTGTCAGGAGGCCTTTCTCCACCCACAAGAGTTATTATAGAGGGCCACATGACAGCAGATTCAGGTAAGCAATTTACGTGTTTTAGAATGAGTTAATGGGTGAGGTGAGAGGAATAGGAAATATTATGTTGGGGGTTAGTATTGGTTCTCAGGCAAGAAGTCCTTATCTACTAAGTTTTATTTTGACTTACTCAAGATAGATAGATAGATAGATAGATAGATAGATAGATAGATAGATAGATAGATAATAGATAGATAAATAGATAGATAGATAGATAGATAGATAGATAGATAGATAGATAGATAGATAGATAGATAGATCACCAAGCTAAATAGATATATAAAACATGAATTTTACTTTAAAACTAATCAAAATGCAAACCCAAACTATTTAGTAAGACAAAATTTTCTAGGTTCAAACTCTTCTGTATCTGGTAAGTCAGCTTTCGGAAGTCGGGGGAAGCCCAGGTTGTAAGAGGTATGACTTTTCGCCTTTTCATAATCAAAGGCATTATCCCTGCCAGCCAGCGAAGAGAATGAACTGAACCAGAGACAATTCTGATTTGTCTCCTTTTATGTATTTTACAATTTAATTGCTCTTCTGCAGGCCGTCTCGTCCACACAATTAGCCTTTGTGGGATCACACACATTACAAAAGGTAATTTTCCGCTAGTTCTCGGCAATAAAATTTTGACCAAACACTGCGGGGTGGGAAGAATCCGTCATTTAAATGGTCGCCACTTATGATCCTTCGCTAACGTACAGAAAATATCTCCACAAGGGGACAGCTTTTGGAAAATCCATTCATTCCATAAATAGGTCTCTGGAAGACCATTTGTATTTATTAGACTATTCGCTCTGAACTGACTGCCCAGATTCTATGGAGTCTGGCTTATTTAAAGGGAAACTCCAGTCAAAATAAAAGGCTAGACTATAATGAGCTTAAATAGATGTATTTTTATGAAGTAGAGAATAATCAGTTTTCAAATAATTTTTGCTAAAAGTCGTCCTTCCAAAAATATGCTGAATTGATAAAGCTCTAAGAAAAGGAAAATAATGGAATTACTGTAAGTTCACTGGCACTACAAACTATATTGTGGGCTTCGGCTAGTTTTCCAGTCTGGAAAGCAAAGCAAAAGATAGTCTTCATTTTCTGCTATAGGCTCAAGATTTTAATAGATTTTTTTTCCAAAATGTGCTTGAAAAAATATGGACACCGGTAAAACACTTTCATTGTACATAATTTTTACTGAATTTTATCTTTGTCCTGAGGTCACTTTCAAGGGGAACCCATCATTCTTATAATGGTTTTACAAATTATATAAATTGAATTAGATCAAAGATGAACTCTAGCCAAGTAGCTACGCCATTGAAATACATATGTGTAAAATATCTTATCTATCAAAAGATTTGTAATAGTGTTCATTCATGCAACCACGGCACCTAAGAAAAGCTAGGTTGGTAACCTCCAGGCTGTCATGGTTATGCAGTAATCTTCCTGTGTTTGCTTACCCCCCCCTCATGTGTTCAGACTAAGAGGCCAGCCACTTCCACCTGGTGGTTTTTATAACCTCTCCTCTAAGCATGGCTCCACCCCAGGCCCTATCAGGGAGCCCTATATTAACCTGTGCACTGCAGGCCATCAGTGCTGATCAACCATTGTGTATTCCTTTGTGTGTTTGGCTTCCTGTTACCTGCCGTGTGCGCTTCTGTTGTTCTGTTACCGACTTTGGCGTGTCCTTGACTATCCCTGTTTGCCTGTGATCCTGACCTTTTGGCGTGTCCCTGACTATTTCTGTCTGCTTGTGGCCCCGACCTTGGCTTTGTCCCTCACCATCCCTATCCTCCTGTTGCCTACTGTGGGTGTGAGCTGGGGGACCCTGGGGATCGCGACCTGGAGCCAGTTGCAGCCAAGTCCATCCTCACCACTCGAGGCTCTGGTGAACACCTGCTGGCTCTTAGACTCTGCGCCCCAGGGAATCTTACGCTCTAACCCCGGTGGGACCTGTCTCCCGTCCGCAGCAGTCAGCCATAGGGTCCACAACCTTGCGGTGCACTCCTGATCCCTACGGTGTGCATCTGTCACCTCGCCTCAAGGTGACCTGACACAGGCAGCATTAAAGCTGAACTCCAGGCAAACAGCTAAACACATTGATGAAATACACATTTTTAACCTCAATGAACTTTATCGCATGATGAACAGTGCATTTACAATGTATAGCTGTCTGCCGGAACCTGCTCCTTCTCCCAACACATTTCAACCGAGAATAGTTTTAAGCACAATCAGATTTTCCGACGGGAAATGTTGGATGTGAGTTTGTTGGCGGTAAGTCCGACTGTGTGTACGCTCCATCGGACAATTGTTCTCGGACTTTCCGTCAAGATATGTTGGCTAGCACGTTCTCAAATTTTTCGCCAACAAATGTGTGTTGTTGGACTCTCCGATTGGCATGTACACAAGTCCGTCGGACAAAAATCCAAAGTACAAACACGCATGCTCGGAATCAAGGACAAGCCGGAAGCACTCGGTCTTGTGAAACCACCGTTCGTAATGGAGATATCACGTATATCTTGTACGTCACTACGTTCGTAATTGTTGGCCAACGTTTGTGTGACCGTGTGTATGCAAGACAAGTTGGAGCCAACACCCTTTGAACAAAATTCCACGGTTTTTGTTGTCGGAAAGTCTGATCGTGTGTATGGGGCTTTAGAAGTATGGAATTGGCATGGGTTGGATATTTTCCTATAGTTATAGGGACTTAGCACCCAATCTGTGATCTAGAGATAGCCAATCCTGGGGTGAGGCACATTGGAGAAAGAAGAGAAGGGTCTACCTGGCACGGCTACATACAGTATACTGTAATACACTGTTCAACATGCAAGGAGAAAAAAAAATGATGATTTGCCCGTGCTGCTGCCTTTTCTACAATACTTTTGTACTTTAACTAAAAGGATTAAAAACTGTTAACTAAGATGTAACTAATTAAAACAAAATATATAATAAATTAAAACTATTGGAAGAAAAAAAATTGTGAATGGTTGGGAGGGGTGTTGATAGTGAGGATGAGAGTGGCTGACAATTTTGCCTGGAGATTGTTTTTTTTAAAAGCAATGTTTTCATGATGGTTGGACTGTACCTTTAAAGTGTAAACTGTATGTAATACAATTAAAGCCACCAGAATTGCTCATCTTAAATACACAGTAAGTGCTCTGTCCTGTTAAAAAAAAAAAAAAAAAAAGATACTATATGGCCTTATTAAAGCAATACTATAATGCCAAGAAACAAGGATTACTCTCGGTTCCTTAAAGCCTATTGATCATGGCACAAATCATTTTTATTGTGCTCCCTATAAAATGGTATCATTAATTGCACAAGGGTGAGAGAGATAAAGGGGCTGACTTGTGCAGGGTAGCAGGGGTTAGGCTGTTAAAGACCTCAAGTTATTATATCAATTGAGATGTTCTGTGATATGTCCACAGAGCTTCTGCAGACGTCGGATGGGAATAGCCTAGCTTTAAAGAGTTTACTCCACTAGGCTCTATTTGTATCTAAAATTTCAACATAACACTATAGTCAATAGAAAAAAAAAACTTAAAAAATAAAAATAAATAACCTAAGTACTTATCTTGCACATATTAAAATTGAATAAAAAGTCAGTACTTAGTGCAAAACTTAAAGCGGTCCTCCACCCTGAAGTGGAAGTTCCGCTCATCTGATCCCTCCCCCCCTCCGGTGCCACAATCGGCACCTTTCAGGGGGGAGGGGGGTGCAGTTACCTGGATAATCCAGGTATCTGCACCCACTTCCGGGACAAGACCACCGCAGACCGCCGCAGATGCCCCGCCCCCCCACCTGTTGTGTTCTGGGAAACACACAGTTCCCAGGACACAGCGGAGACCAGCAGAGACACGCAGCGTGACTCGCGCATGCGCAGTAGGGAACCGGGCAGTGAAGCCGCAATGCTTCACTTCCCGATTCCCTGACAGAGGATGGCGGCGGGGGCAGCAGAAACACGATCGATTGCTCGTCATCTGCCGCCGACATCGATGGACCCCGGGGACAGGTAAGTGTCAATTTATTAAAAGTCAGCAGCTGCAATATTTGTAGCTGCTGGCTTATAATATTTTTTTTAAAGGTGTAGAACCACTTTAAGCTAGATCTGATGCTGTTATCCACAGAATTACCACTCTGTGATCCAGATCTGATCCGCTTCTGGGTTAAATGACGCCCATGAAAGAAGAAAAAAAAAGAAAAAAGATTAAGTTGGACTTTATTAAAGCAGAGCTCCAGGCACAATAACGTTCATTTCAATATATTTCTCAACAGCATTAGAGAATAGGCATGGCCTTGCGTTTCGCCCGGTGGTCGATTCCCTGCAAATTTTGCATGTTCGCGATTCGCCAAACGTCTTCTGGTGCTGTTCGCACGGCGGACATATACATTTACATTGTGAAAGAACTTTGGCCATATGATGACACATCCATCATGGGGTACAGGATAGCCAATTGAGACATTTCAGCACATGGACAATTGGACATTCCCCCTACCTTATAAATAGACACGATCCGGCGGCCATTTTACATTCTGTCTTTTGTCAGTGTAGGGAGAGGTTGCTGTGTGGAGCAGGGACAGACTGTAGTGACACAAATCACTAGCTATTAGGTCTACAAAGGTCCTTTTAAGGACTGGTATAGGTGTACAGTATATAGGGTTCTGGTGTACTGCTGCTGACTGCTGTGCTGCTGATTGCTGAGTGCACTGCTGACCGATTCTGCAGCTGTCTTTTGTCAGTGTAGGGACAGGACGCTGTGTGGAGCAGGGACAGTCAGTTTAATCACTAGCTATTACTATTAGGTCCACAAAGGTCCTTTTAAGGACTGGTATAGGTGTACAGTATATAGGGTTGTACACGTATAATATACTTTCTTTCAAATATAGAAAGCATATTATACTTGACTGCTGAGCTGATTGCTGCCCGATTCTGCAGCTGTCTTTTATCAGTGTAGGGACTGAGGGACAGTTTGGTGTTTGGAGCAGGGACAGTCTGAAAATCACTAGCTACTAGGTCCACAAATGTCCTTTTATAGGTGTACAGTATATAGGGTTGTACACATATAATATACTTTCTTTCAAATATAGAAAGCATATTATATATCATGGTACTGGTGTCAGTGCTCTCTATCACGGTGCTGGTGTCAGTGCTCTCTATCTCGGTGCTGGTGTCAGTACTCTCTATCATGGTGCTGGTGTCAGTACTCTCTATCATGGTGCTGGTGTCAGTGCTCTGTATCACGGTGCTGGTGTCAGTACTCTCTATGTCGGTGCTGGTGTCAGTGCTCTCTATCATGGTGCTGGTGTCAGTGCTCTCTATCTCGGTGCTGGTGTCAGTGCTCTCTCTCTATCTCGGTGCTGGTGTCAGTGCTCTCTCTCTATCTCAGTGCTGGTGTGGTGTCAGTGCTCTCTATCACAGTGCTGGTGTCAGTGCGCTCTATCTCGGTGCTGGTGTCAATGCTCTCTATCTCGGTGCTGGTGTCAGTGCTCTCTATCTCGGTGCTGGTGTCAGTGCTCTTTCTCTATCACGGTGCTGGTGTCAGTGCTCTCCATCTCAGTGCTGGTGTCAGTGCTCTCTATCACGGTGCTGGTGTCAGTGCTCTCTATCTCGGTGCTGGTGTCAGTGCTCTCTATCATGGTGCTGGTGTCAGTGCTCTCTATCACGGTGCTGGTGTCAGTGCTTAGTTTCTATCACGGTGCTAGTTTCAGACAGTGAGGGAGGTAGCAGCGGAGAAGCCAATCAGCAGACAGTACCAGCACCATGGCTGAGGATCAGCACTGGACTGGCACCTCCAGACCACCGCAGTGGAGCCCTGCATAGGTGGGGGTAAGGGCCAGGCAGAGGGAGGGACTCAAGCACAGGTTGGCACACTGGAACACTGGCACATGGCTGCACTGCCCTGACTGTGGCACTGATCATCTCCTGCACCCCCTTCATAGCCTGCCCTGACCTTGCCTCTCCTCCATAGCCTTCATTCGCTCCTGAATTGTCAAAATTTCACAGATAAAAAAAAGAATGCTTGTCGTTGTCGATCCCAGATTCACTTAGTACTTTTGTTATGTCAGTGTCCATGTTGTGGGACTATGTGTGCACAGCTAGTAAGTATTTTGTGGCTGAAAATATGACCTGGAGGTTTTTAAGGTTCGCCTGCCATTAAAGTCAATGGGGTCCGCCACGAACTTTGCGGTTTGCGAACTTTTGACCGCCTTCACAGTTCGCGTTCACGAAACATCCCATCGGAAGTTCGTCCATTACTATTAAAGAATATGGGGTCAGTTCACTAAGAGTTAAAAAAAACAGGCAAAAAAATGAGGTAAAATAATGTTTGCGGTAAATCAGCTGCGAAAGTGCAGATCACTAAGAATTTTGCACTAAATACCGAATGCGGTATTTGTTCAATGTAGTGGTAATTACCGCATTATTTAATGCGGTAATTTACTGCATTGAGCTGGTTGCTAAGGAGCGGGCTGGGATGCCAGCAGCCGAGTCCTTACAACGAATGACTCATCAACTGTCAGCGGGTTCCCTGCTGACAAATGAATGTTATCCGGCTCCCGACCGGCTCATGCAGATATACTGTGGCAGAATGGCTCTCCTGGGTGAAATCCTGTATATATATATATATATATATATATATATATATATATATATATATATACAGCTTTGCCCAGGAGAGCCACCAGAGGGTGCATGAGCGCCGCCAGAGGCATGCACGTGCTGCACAGCGAGGGACCCAATTCACGTGGCCGGTAGGCCTGATCGCTGCTGGCCACACATGATCGCGTGCACAAGAGCCAGCACTGGGATTTGTGTGTGTAAACACACAAATACCTGTGCTGTCAGAGGAGAGAAAACAGATCGTGTGTTCCTACAAAGTAGGGACAGTGATCTGTCATCTCTTCTAGTTAGTCCTATGCCCACACAGTAAGAACACACACTGGGGAACACATAGTTAAACCCTTGATCGCCCCCTAGTGTTAACCCCTTCCCTGCCAGTGACATTTATACAGTAATTAGTGCCTTTTTATAGCACTGATCGCTCTATAAATGTCAACGGTCCCAAAAATGTGTCAAAAGTCTCTGTTCTGTCTGTCGCAATACCGCTAAAAATCACAGAAAAAATGGGGGGGGGGGGTAAAAATCCCCCCATGCACACCATCTGTAGCATGTATAGAACATGCTGCAGCAAAATTGACATTTCTATAGAAAATGAATGAAATTACTTTAAAATTTGCAGCAATACAATATCATTGCCGGCATTAAAAATGTAAAAAGAAAAAACAGCGAGTTCCCCTTACAATCTATACCAGATCCAAAGGGCCCAAAGAGTCCTGGTATGGACTGGGGGGACCCCACGGTGTTGATATCAAGGACCCAGCATGCACCATTCTTTGATGTCACAAGGGGCACGGTGCCACCGCACTGTCAAATGGAGGCCAGCCGTTCTCGCAGGCGGACCTTTTTTCCAAGTTCGGCGGTGCAGTGGATGGCATGATTGACAGTGGATTTACATTGGGGGACACTGTTTTGTTTTTGTTTTTTTAATGAAGGAATTGTCAAAAACTGTCTCTATGTTTTTATTATTTTGATATTTTGTTGGTGAATGGGTAGGGGTACATGCCCCATACTCATTCACATAGGGGGGCACCGGGATCTGAGGACCCCCTTGTTAAAGGGGGCTTTCTGATTCCAATAAGCCCCCCGCCTGCAGACCCCCACAACCACTGCCCAGGGTTGTGGGGAGGCAGAGTTCCTCTGCCCCAAAGCACCACCCCATGTTGAGGGCATGTGGCCTGGTATGGATTGGGGGGCCTGCTCCCCCCCCCCCTTTTCCTGACCTGCCAGGCTGCATGATCGGATATAGGACTAGTATTGAACTTGGGGGGGAACCGATGCCTTTTTTTGTTATACATTTTTGGCCCAAAGGGCCTGGTGTGCATTGGGGGGGGCACGCTTTTTTTTCCATTTTTAATTGTCGGCGTGTTGTTTTTACATTCAGCTGTCAGCGGAGAACCCACTGACAGCTGATGAGTCATCCGTTGTTAACGACACGTCGGTTGGCTTCCCAACCCCTTCCTTAGCAACCATCTATTTGCCAGAAAACAGTGTGGGGGTCAACTGCCATGTCAACTTCAATGTCTTCCCTGAGCTTTGCTCAGATCTGTCCTATATTGATTCTGCGCACCTGTGCACTTACACCGGCTGCAAGAGCCCAAAAAAAAAAAGCCTGGACCCTGGATCGAAGGTTCTGTCCCGACCCAAGAAACTTCAAGATCTGGAACTAACAAATCTAGAGAAAACATTGCACAGCTTTGGTCACTATAAACAAGATAAACAAAGAAAGAATTTCTCCCGCGCTCGTGAAGGCGTTATTGATATACCATGGTAGGCCTTTTTGGAAGAAAAAAAAAAGGGGGGGGGGGGGTAAAGAAAAATTTGAAATGAATGTGGAAGTTGACCGTGCGTGTCCCGCTGCCAGTGGTGGCCCATCCATTAGGGGCGCACGGGTGCTGCTCACCCTATCCATGCATCCGACCCCCTGACCTACATACAGGGACACCAGACGCATAGATTCCAATGGGGGGGGGGATTTGAAGCATGTGATCATTGCCACCACACCCATTTCCTCACATCCCCCCCCCCCCGAACTGTTGAGCACCAGCCGCCGCTGTCCGCTGCCTTAACTGACCTGCGGTGGTCTAAAGAAGGCTGAGTGGAAAAAAAAAAGAAAGAGGAAGAAGGTGCGCGATCAACCACTAGGATCAAGACAATACAATCTATTTTGAGTGCAAAGTAAACAAATGCATATATAAAACCATAAAAAAGTTCCTAAGTTTTCATAAAAGCTGGGTTACAAAATATACACATTAAAAGTTTAAAAAATTAGACATGCCCATGCAAGGGCAAATACTTAAAGAGGAAGTAAACCCTGATGGGTTTACTTCCTCTTTCAGTCCCTGCAAAGGTAAAGCATAATGGACTACTATGAATCGCATCGCATCACATCACATCGCATAGTAGTCCATTATGTGTCACTTACCTGACACAGGAGACAGCGAAGTCACCGCTGTCCCCTGTAGTCCGGCACATCCATCTTCTTGGTGGGTCTCGCTGCTCCGCCGCTGTCATTCGTCGAAGCCGCGATGATGTCACTCCCGCCCATGCACACGGGAGCCGCTACTTGTGGCATATCGCCGTTGACAGCGGCGCGCTCAGTGCGCCTGCGCGCCGCTGTCTACAGCACATACGCCGTAGACAGCAGCACCTGTGTTTTGGCAAATATCTCCTAAACCGTGTAGGTTTAGGACAGGGATATGCAATTAGCGGACCTCCAGCTGTTGCAGAACTACAAGTCCCATGAGGCATAGCGAGACTCTGACAGCCACACGCATGACACCCAGAGGCAGAGGCATGATGGGAGTTGTAGTTTTGAAACAGCTGGAGGACCGCT
Organism: Lithobates pipiens; assembly: GCF_037356315.1. NCBI lineage: Eukaryota > Metazoa > Chordata > Amphibia > Anura > Ranidae > Lithobates > Lithobates pipiens. The sequence continues at coordinate 23,334,007 of NW_027507791.1, forward strand.
AATTGCATTTCCCTGGTTTAGGAGATATTTCTTGGACCTACAGGTAAGCCTTAATCTAGGCTTACCTGTAGGTCAAAGTGGTTTGTAAGGGTTTACAACTACTTTAAAGTGGGCTTTGAGTATTTGCCCTTGCATGGGCACGTCTAATTTTTTAACTTTTAATGTGTGTATTTTGTGGTTGGTCACTATAAACATGCCAGAGCCTTTTTCAAATTGCACCTTTGAGAATCTGGTGAGTTGTTTTTTTTACACAAATTTGCTAAAATTCTCACCATTGCAGGGCCTTGCACTATTACACTATCTATCTATTTTTTTTTTTTTTTACCTGTAGTTCTGCTTCAAAGTAACTACTTGCTGTTGGAGTTTTTTTTTTTAATGGACCAATATTATCATTACAGTGGACCACACACGTGCAGCTTTTCCTTTAGGGGATGCCAAAAAAAAAAAAATGGGTCAGCAGACCGAATCGGCAACCTAGACTGCAAGGCCTGGGGAATTTGGGCAAGCAGATGTTTGATTCTCCGCTCACCTACGTTATTTAAAACCAGGCAAACAGCAGAAAGACACTCCAAAGAGTTGGATAACGATGTAGCATAATGTCACAGTATCACGGCGCTGAATATTATTAAGAGCCAGGGAGCGCAGCACCTTATCTCTTCTTAATCTGCGATTTCTGATGGGCTGCGTGACATTTTAGGGACCATCAATGCATTCCTATGATTAATCAGCAAGGGATCGTGTCAAATGAGCTGCTTTGATCAACATGGGTCGGTGGAGACAGTCTGCGGTGACAATTTTTTTTTAGGGGCCATGAATATCTAATGCTACTAAGGGAGAAGGATGCGTGTCACACAATCACCTTTGATCATGCAGGTAAGATCTGAAAGCACGTGTTTGACTCCATAATAAATTGATGGTGCCTTAGAACAGGAATCAGTAGGTTCGGAGAACGCAAGCCTTCTCTATGCTGCATCTATCAAAAGGAAGGATAAAAAAAAAAAAAAAAGATTATAAGAAAAATAATTACTTAAGAACAACCAGTAAGTACAAGATGTAAGTGGTTTCAGGCAGTGTGTCAATACAGAGGAGAGACGGCGGTTCACGCACATTAAGGTTCTACATAAATTTCATTTTCCATTGCTTCCAAAGGGTGCGCTTCTTCCTAAACTTGGTCTCTTTGAAGTGTTTGAATAACGGGAGTGCAAAAAACAAACAGCTCTGACACCGCCAAGGCAGGTAGAACTGTGTGTGGTGGTGGTGGGGGGATAAGAAGATACAGGAGCTAAAAGTAAACTCAATATCGGGGAACAACAGAAAACCTTTCAAGATGAGCCGCGTTTACCGTTCGGTAGAGTAGGCCGAAGGCAGATTCAAAGGCTTTTTTTTCCCCGTATAGTTATTGTGTGTATCTTTCTTCCATTATTTTTAAAAATATACAGTGCCTTGCAAAAGTATTCACCCCCCTTGGCTTTTTACCTATTTTGTTACATTACAGCCTTTAGTTCAATGCTTTTTTTTAATCTGAATTATATGTGATGGGTCAGCAACACAATAATCTAAGTCGGTGAAGTAAAATTAGAAAAATATATACATAAAACTATTTTTCAGAAATAAAAAAATAATAATTGGCACATGCGTATGTATTTACCCCCCTTTGTTATGAAGCCCATAAAAAGCTCTGGTGCAACCAATTACCTTCAGAAGTCACATAATTAGTGAAATGATGTCCACCTGGGTGCAATCTAAGGCCGCGTACACACGGGCGGATTGTCTGCCCAACTAAGTTCGGCAGACAATCCGACAGACAGTCCGTTCAAAATTTGCATGAACGGACTTGACCACACACGATGAGCAGACAGTCCGCTGAAAGCTTGCGCGATGACGTGTACAGCACGTACGACGGGACTAGAAAAACGACGTCCTATACACTGCAATGCAACCTTCGGCCGTGTAAACCCTTTCTGAGCATGCGCCATTCTTAGTCCGTCCAACTTGCCTACACACGAGCGGACTGTCCGCTGAAACCAAGTTTGGACGGACAAAACCAAGTTTGAACGGACTGTCTTACGGAAATTCCGTAAGACTTTGTTCGTCAGACTGTCCGCTGAAAAAGTCCGCTGAAGCCCACACACGAGCGGATTGTCCGCTGAAACACTGTTCAGCGGACTAAGTTGGACAGACAATCCGCCCGTGTGTACGCGGCCTAAGTGTCGCATGATCTGTCATTACATATACACACCTTTTTGAAAGGCCCCAGAGGCTGCAACACCTAAGCAAGAGGCACCACTAACCAAACACTGCCATGAAGACCAAGGAACTCTCCAAACAAGTAAGGGACAATGTTGTTAGGAAGTGCAAGTCAGGGTTAGGTTATAAAAAAATACTCAAATGTTTGATGATCCCTAGGAGCACCATCAAATCTATCATAACCAAATGGAAAGAACATGGCACATAAGCAAACCTGCCAAGAGACGGCCAAACACCAAACCTCACGGACCGGGCAAGGAGGGCATTAATCAGAGAGGCAGGACAGAGATCTAAGGTAAAACAAGGAGAGGAAATAGATGTGGCGCTATACCGATAATACCAATTATTGTTGCGAACCTCTGTGTGAGGACTCTATTGTATGTAATTCTCAGTGTGCTGGCAAATTAAGTATGGACCTAAATGTGCTATCATACACCCTATGCTATTTGTTAGTGAACATCACATAGGTGGGAACACATATTAGATGTAATTCTCAGCGTGCTGGTTAATTTAGCACAAAAACACGTATTACATATATTTCTCAGCGTGCTGGTTAACCACTTCCCACCCGGCCAATGTATATATACGGCCGGGTGGGAGCCGCCTGCTCCTGATAGGACGTTCAGGAACGTCCTTCAGGAGTAGCGGGATCGCGCGCGCGCGCGCCCGCGCAGCGGCGCGATCCCGATGTGCTCGTGTCACCCGGACACGGCACATCTCAGATCGGCAGGAGGGCTCTGTGATTGGCCCTCCTGATCACATGACGGCCGTGTACAATCACGGCCGTCATGTGATGTAAACAAACAGCCGGTTGCTAGGCAATCGGCTCTCCTCTCCTCACACGGAAGTCACCGCTGAGAAGAGGAGAGCAGAACGCTGCAGCCGGCTGATGATCAGTGAGTATGGGCTGCTTTTCACAGCTTTTTACTCACTGATCATCAGTGTAGTGTAAACACACAACACACCACACAGTGAAAACACAGTCCCCACATATGTCCCCAAAACACACATGTCCCCAAAACATACATGTCCCCAAATAATAAAAACACATGTCCCTAATAATAAAAACATGTCCCCCACATATGTCCCACTAAAATCACATGTCCCAATGATTATCTGCACACATATGTACGTGATCACCTGCACACATATGTACATGATCATTTGCGTACATATGTCCGTGATCACACAAACCAATTATTATACACTTAACGGAATTTTTTTTACCAAAAACATGTAGCAGAATACATTTTGGCTTAAATTTATGACAAAATTTGATTTTATTGGATTTCTTTTCAAATAGAAAAAAGAAAATATTGTTTTTTTCCCAAATTTCCGCTTTTTTTGCGCTTATATCGCAAAAAAAAAAAAAACGGAGTCGTGAATAAATAACACCAAAATAAAGCTCTATTTGTGCGAACAAAATGATAACAATTTCATTTGGGTACAGTGTAGCATGACCGCGCAATTGTCACTGAAAGCGCTAGAGCGCTGAAAGCTGAAAATTGGGCTGGGAAGGAAGGGGGTGAAAGTGCCCTGTATTGAAGTGGTTAATAAAACCCAAAAACACAAAAAATCACAAAAAATCAGAAAATCAAAGACACAAAACCTTGTGACCATAATATGGAATACTTATCTCTATATCATAACAGTGTATAGTTATTAATAAGGTGCAAGTGCAAATAAATCCATATGTGCCTTAAAGGTAAGGATATACTGTTCGGTAATGAAAATAAAAAGGAAAAGGAGAAAAAGGACTGGATATAATAATTGGTGAAATAACCGTGAATGTGATATTAATATTTTAAAATTGGTGCTCAAAAGTAATGTTAAAAGTGAATATCACAGTGGTGGCACAATCTGATAGCTAGTCCAATTGTGATAAATAGTACTATATAAGATGAAAGCAAAAAATTTTTTGCAGTAAAAATGAGAATACCATAAAACTTAAATGCAATAAAATACCATAAAAATTGAATAAGAATTGGAAAAAATAAAAATAAAAATAAAAAAAATGTGCAAAAATGCAGGTGAACTGTGGACACTAAACGTAGTGAAACAAGTCTCTAATAAGTGACGGAATCTTCCGTGAGTGAAGGGGGGAGGTGATGGTTTCCAGTTGTGTTCCTCACGTTCGGTGGCTACTTATATGTTATATTTTTATGCTCTCACCGGAAAAAATGCCCCATCCGGGGTGGATCAGCCTTCACAATATCAGCTATTGTGTCGCTCTCTGGCTTCCTTCAGATGTAAAATTAGGGATCCCTCGTTCCTCCGTGAGTGCAGTGTGCCACGTTATATAAGGTAAAGAAGAGGCTCCAGATGACATCCGTGTGACGAAACGCGTAGGGCGTGGCCAGGCAACGTACACCTCGAGCTCAGGCGGAGATAACAGAGCGGGACATTTAAAGCTACATGCACTACCGCAATTTTAAACATTTTGTTTGTAAGTAGTTTTAATCCCTTTCTTGGAATAAAAGCAATGTTTTAAATGGTATCACACTATGGATGTGCCTCTTCTTTACCTTATATAACGTGGCACACTGCACTCACGGAGGAACGAGGGATCCCTAATTTTACATCTGAAGGAAGCCAGAGAGCGACACAATAGCTGATATTGTGAAGGCTGATCCACACCGGATGGGGCATTTTTTCCGGTGAGAGCATAAAAATATAACATATAAGTAGCCACCGAACGTGAGGAACACAACTGGAAACCATCACCTCCCCCCTTCACTCACGGAAGATTCCGTCACTTATTAGAGACTTGTTTCACTACGTTTAGTGTCCACAGTTCACCTGCATTTTGGCACATTTTTTTATTTTTATTTTTATTTTTTCCAATTCTTATTCAATTTTTATGGTATTTTATTGCATTTAAGTTTTATGGTATTCTCATGTTTACTGCAAAAAATGTTTTGCTTTCATCTTATATAGTACTATTTATCACAATTGGACTAGCTATCAGATTGTGCCACCACTGTGATATTCACTTTTAACATTACTTTTGAGCACCAATTTTAAAATATTAATATCACATTCACGGTTATTTCACCAATTATTATATCCAGTCCTTTTTCTCCTTTTCCTTTTTATTTTCATTACCGAACAGTATATCCTTACCTTTAAGGCACATATGGATTTATTTGCACTTGCACCTTATTAATAACTATACACTGTTATGATATAGAGATAAGTATTCCATATTATGGTCACAAGGTTTTGTGTCTTTGATTTTCTGATTTTTTGTGATTTTTTGTGTTTTTGGGTTTTATTAACCAGCACGCTGAGAAATATATGTAATACGTGTTTTTGTGCTAAATTAACCAGCACGCTGAGAATTACATCTAATATGTGTTCCCACCTATGTGATGTTCACTAACAAATAGCATAGGGTGTATGATAGCACATTTAGGTCCATACTTAATTTGCCAGCACACTGAGAATTACATACAATAGAGTCCTCACACAGAGGTTCGCAACAATAATTGGTATTATCGGTATAGCGCCACATCTATTTCCTCTCCTTGTTTTAGCATCTTTCCACCCATTTGGGTGGAAATTAATAGAGGCTGCTCTTACCCTAATTTATTTCGTATTCATTTCTTTATTTATATTCAATTCTAAGGCTCCATAGCGCAACCTGTACCCCACTTAATTAGAGACCTAAGGTAACCCTGGAGGAGCTGCAGAGTTCCACAGCAGAGACTGGAGTATCTGTACATAGGACGACAATAAGCCGTACGCTCCATAGAGTTGGGCTTTATGGCAGAGTGGCCAGAAGAAAGACATTACTTTCAGCACAAAACAAAATTACACGTTTTGAGTTTGCAAAAAGACATGTGGGAGACCCCCAAAATGTATGGAGGAAGGTGCTCTGGTCTGATGACACTAAAATGTAACTTTTTGGCCATCAAAGAAAACGCTATGTCTGGCACAAACCCAACACATTGCATTACCCAAAGAAAACCATCCCCACTGTGAAACATGGTGGTGGCAGCATCATGCTGGGGAGATGTTTTTCAGCAGTCGGGACTGGGAAACTGGTCAGAGTTGAGGGAAAGATGAATGGTGCTAAATACAGGGATATTCTTGAGCAAAACCTGTAGCACTCTGTGTGTGATTTGAGGCTAGGACGGAGGTTCACCTTCCAGCAGGACAATGACCCCAAACACACTGCTAAAGCAACACTTGAGTGGTTTAAGGGGAAACATGTAAATGTGTTGGAATGGCCTAGTCAAAGCCCAGACCTCAATCCAATAGAAAATCTGTGGTCAGACTTAAGGATTGCTGTTCACAAGAGCAAACCATCCAACTTGAAGGAGCTGGAGCAGTTTTGCAAGGGGCAACAATCCCAGTGGTAAGATGTGGCAAGCTAATAGAGACTTATCCAAAGTGACTTGTAGCTGTGATAGCTGCAAAAGGTGGCTCTACAAAGTATTGAATTTAGGGGGGTGAATAGTTAGGTACATTAAGTTTTTCTGTTAATTTGTCCTATTTGTTATAAAAAAAAAATCTTCAAAATTCTGTAAATTAAATGAGGCAACAAAACACGAAAAAAAGGCCAAGGGGGGTGAATACTTTTGCAAGGAAATGTAATATATTATAACATTGGAAACCACCTACATCTGAGTTCAGTCACATTTGTAAGTTTTGTCCGATACATTTCTGTGTTTAATCACTTGACCTTCGGAAGGGCTTCACCATCTCATGTCCAGAGTATTTTTGCTATTCAGCATTGCGCTACTTTAACTGGCAATTGCTCAGTTATGCAACACTGTACACAAATGAAATATATATTCTTTTTTACACAATAGAGCCTTCTTTTGGTGATATACATGTCTATCACAATAAGTGCATATTAATTATTATCAGGTTAAGGTGTAGGCCAGTCAAGTTCCTCCACCCCGAACTCGCTCATCCATGTCTTTATGGACCTTGCTTTGTGCACTGATGCTCAGTTATGTTGCTCCGTTATGTTGGAACAGGAAGGGGGCCATCCCCAAACTGTTCCCACAAAGTTGGGAGCATGAAATTGTCCAAAATGTCTTGGTATGCTGATGGCTTAAGAATTCCCTTCACTGGAACTAAGGGGCCAACCCAACCCCTGAAAAACAACCCCCAACACCATAATCCCACCTCCACCAAATGATTTGGACCAGTGAACAAAGCAAGGTCCAAATTAACAGGGATGAGTGAGTTTGGGGTAGAGGAACTTGACTGGCCTGCACAGAGTCCTGACCTGAACCTGACAGAACACCTTTGGGATGAATTAGAACGGAGACTGTGAGCCAGAGCTTCTGGAAGAATGGTCAAACATTCCCATAGAGACACTCCTAAACCTCGTGCACATCCTTCACAGAAGAGTTGAAGCTGTTATGACTACAAACGCAATCATGAACCCTACAGACGAAGACTGGGATGCCATTAAAGTTCATGTGGGTGTAAAGGCAAGTGTCCCAATACTTTTGGTAATATACAGTAATATACAGTAGTGTAAGTGCTGCTACCATGTATAATGCAATGAAAAGTTGCAACTAAACTTCACAAAATTGTAAAAGGGCCCTTAGAGTTGCCTATCTCTAGTATGATAGCCAAGGATAGATAGATAGATAGATAGATAGATAGATAGATAGATAGATAGATAGATAGATAGATAGATAGATAGATAGATAGATAGATAGATAGATAGTGAACCCTACGGACTAAGACTGGGATGCCATTAAAGTTCATGTGAGTGTAAAGGCAGGTGTCCCAATACTTTTGGTAATATAGTGTACACTGGGATTTACACAGCTATAGATGCTATACTGTAATGGTGGTGATCAGCGACTGTGATAGGGTGGCGGACAATCTGGCGCTAACAGACACTGGCTGGGAGGATTACTAACTGACAGAGTGATCAATGATAATATTGTACACTGTCACTGTACTAATGAGACTGGCTGGGAAAGGGTTAACATCTAGGGGCAATTTAATGTCTCTTATTTTTTTTACTTGTACCTACAGACAAGTATATAATAAAGCTCACCTGTAGGTACATTGAATATCTGCTAAACCTGCACAGTTCAGGATATATTCACACTGCATGACATCACCAGCGCATGCACTCTGATTGGACGGTATATCCGCGCCATCCCTTCAGAGCTCCATGCCGCGGAGTGACGTCATCGCAGCACAGCCAATCAGACAGCCGGAGGATGTGAAGCCGGAAGGAAGACCGGATGAAGGTGGAAGTAAACCCGGCAGAACCGAACGAGCGTGCAGGTGTAGGGGGTAGTGCGCACGCGCATGCGCAACGCGGTCTCTGCATCCGCATCCAGTGTTTTCACCGTATGGATGGCGTGTGAGGACGCTGCGGGAGTCAGGACACATACACATGCTGCTTGCTATCATTCAGGTATTCTTATTGAATTTTGTATTCTGTGAGCAATTAGCTTTTCTATTATGACCTTTTTACTTGATTGACTTTATTTCTAGTACTGATTTTGTTTAGTTAGCTATAATATGGTGTTTCTATTGTGCTCCTTAGATACTCTTAGCATTTTGATCCTGGTTGATGTGCCACCCCCTGGTGTCAATCCGCCGCCTAAATTGTGTCTGTAAGTTACTTTGTTTTTTTGCTGTACCCCTCTTTTTCCCTTCCCTTTGTCTAAGGGATAGAACATTGTCCCTTTAGTTTAGGGTTCAGTATATTGGGGTGTATATATTTATATACACATATATATATTTTTTTTCCTTTTTTTTCCTTTTTTAGCTTGTCTTTTTTTTGCCACCTATGGCCACCTCTGGCACACGGCTTGTTTGACGTGACGGTAAATCTAGATATCCTGGTGGTTTCTGATCTCCTTGCTTTTAGAAACACGGGTAGGCACTGACATTCTCATAGTGGAGACCCAATTGCACGACAACAATTATATATTGTTGATGTAATTACTATAATTTTGTGATGTTAATTAATTTGCGGATTTGTCTTTCTTATTAGAAGGCGGTGCGTATCGTGAACGACCAGCATCCCCCTGAGGAAGCCCGGTTTGAGGGCGAAACATGTTGGAAAGCTTGTCATCTACTGCTGTGTTGTTTGATCTGTAAAAATATTGGGCATCAGCCGTAATTTGTACCTTCTTTCCTTTGTCTATTTGTTTTTATGTAATAGATGTATTTTTATTCTATTTTTCTAATAAAGGAATATTTTTCATCTGACTCTGCACCTAAAAAATCCCGTTCTCTACGTTTTTCTATTCTAATTTGGGGATGCAAGTTGGTATGCTCATGGTCACAACAATCTGTATGGATGTAAACACAGCTGATTGATAATAAATGGCTTCAGCCAAACACTAAGCCCCCATACACACGGTCGGACATTCCGACAACCAAATCCGTTGGATTTTGTCCGTTGGATTTTGTCCGTCGGATTTTGTCCGAAACTGTTGCATACACACGGTCGGAGAAAGTTGTCAGAAAATCCGATCGTACGTAACGTGATGACGTTATTTCGTTAGGACGGGACTACGTTCAGGCTAGTAGCCAATAGCTTTGGTGTAGGAATTTGATCTGAGCATGCGTGGCACTTTGTCTGATCGGAATTCTCTACACATGATCGGACAAAGTCCGATCGGATCATGTTGTCGGAAAATTTTATAGCCCAGCTGGAAAACTTGGTCAACAGTCCGATGGAGCCCACACACTGTCGGATTATCCGAGACCACGGTCCTATCGGACATTGTCCATCGGAATGTCCGACCGTGTGTACAAGGGCTAAGAGCCGGTTCACACAGGGGCGACTCGCCGGGCGACTTAGCCGCCTGACAAGTCGCGTCCCGTTCTGTACAATGGAACCGTTCTAATCGGAGCCACTCAAGTCAAGAAAAAGGTTCCTGTACGACTTTTGGGGCGACTTGCATTGACTTCTATACAGAAGTCATTTTGCAAGCCGCCGCTAAAGTCGGAATCCCGGTCGCCTGAGGCAGCCGCGCTGCAAGTCGTGCCGCCTCAGTGTGAACCGGGTCCAACCGCGACTGAAAGAAACGTTTTTGTGTTATTTATATTCTCTGAAAAAAATGGTAAAGGCATCATAAACTCTGCCAGGGTATGTAAACTTATGAGTACAGCTGTAAATCCATTTTTCAGCAATTTAGCATCAAGCGGGGGGGGGTAATGAAGGATGACTTCTTATTGGCTGCTGTGGATTATCACTATGTATCACTACTTTCTGCACCGCGGATTAAGCCCCGAAGTTCCACAA